>NC_051230.1:27151153-27451153 GCF_015220715.1 Pygocentrus nattereri | reverse complement strand
GTCCAATTGTGTCTTGTTCATCTTGTATATGTAGCTCATTTCTTTTATTGACTGTTTTTGTTATTGATTTTATAGTCACATAGTCTATTTGCTATTTATCTTATTCTGTGGCTTTGTTTCTATGCTTGATGCTTACTGTCAAACTTTAATCATAACTTCATCACACCTACATTACACAAGTGACTTCTGTTGGAGAGGTGGGGACAGTGACCAGTGGATTTTTCAAACTGAACAAACTTGATTAGCCTCATAGAGCTAACAAGCTAAGCACGCAAACTTGTAACGCATTCAAAGTGAATATAATGTACCAACATTTCCACAAGAGAAATAAATCCCTTACGGCATTTGGCTGATGCTACAGTTTGATCGGTTAACGTAGGTAGGTGAAGGTAGTGTTAGGAGTCTTGCCCAAGGACTCTTATTGGTATAGTGTAGCGTGCTTGTCGAAGCAGGGGATTGAAGCGTAGAAGGCAGAGGTGTTACCCATTACACTATACCAACCAGGATATAGCAAATTGAATATATAAAATGAACTTTATCTTTCATGATGGTTGCCATTGTTTTAATTTGCTTTAAATATTATGTCTGCAAAGGAATGTTATCCTCTATTTTTACAAAGGCACATTTGATTTTTTTTTTTACTTCGATGCTTAATGCACCATCATCATGCATTCTCACTATCATGTATTTATTACCTTTTTATTGCATTGTAAAAATCTAAGTCTACAACAGTGTGTGAAATGTAAATTAAAAAAGAAAGAAGTAATTTATACTTTGTTCTCTACTTAATTGAAAACAGTACAAAAACATGATAGTTACACTTTTTCCTTTTATCATATACTTGCATATGCTAATCCTTTAAGAGGAAGTATTGCTTCAAGGCTTGCCACCAACAACATCAACAAGTGTTTGCAATAATTTTCATCATGTTACATAATAAAAACAAAAAAATCTGTGCATAAAAATTCTGTGACCTTAAAATCCACCATGTTTCTGAGATGGAAATTATGCCACTGTCAAGTCACTGTATCCACAAATGCAAGCTGTTCAAGTGCATCATGCCAAGGTGTAGTCATTTGTCAACAACGTCCAGAAATGCTGCTGACTTTTCTGGGCTCATCTGAAATTAAGTGATACACAGTGGAAATGTGTGTTGTGGCCTGATAACTGAAATTTTTAGATTGTTTATGGAAATAATGTACATTGAGTTCTCTGGCCCAAAAAGGCAAATGACCATTCTGATTGTTACCATCTGGGGTCTGTCATTATGTGGGGTAACTTGGGTCTGTGAGTGGGTAACTTGCATAACTGTGAATGTATATACATATAAGAGCATATGCATATGCTGCAATTTAGATACCATCTTTTTCTGTAACATTTATGTTCATTTCAACTTGACAGCACAAGGGAACAATCAGGATATCACAACACCATGTTGTGGTGCAATATGAATTGTGCAATATGAATTGCAAAATATGGCAACATGGCCCTCTACAGTTACACAGCTAAAGACACTCCACAACATATCTTGTCAAGTGAAATGATCTGAAATCACATCAATATATCTAACATTTCCCATTTTGAGGTGGTTGTGCATTTATTATGAGGTTATCTAGCTTATTTCCAGAAATCTTTTACTTATTTAGGTCATTTTATTAAGTAAAATGATCTCACTGTACCGGCAGATAATTTTGCTGGTTTCAAGTACATTTCTTAAAACAAGGAACATTTTCTGTGAGATAATGTAAGTTAATAAAATTAATGAATACTAGTAAAATTATCTTAAATTAAGCTTCTCAACAGGAGAAATATTAGATTTCTCGACTTCAAGTAATTTTCTTCAAGATAATTTTATTTGACAAAATATAATTTTTTGCAGTGTACTTCAAGACTTCTTCTTGTCTTCAGTCCTCAAATGTTTGTTACATGCTGTTAATAGCAGAGGTGATGTAACAATAGTAATCATGATCCTCTTCCAACTTTTGAAACAGGACACTTGAAACATGTGACAGGCATAAAATTTGGAATAAATATATATTTATAAAAACAATATTTTCATAAGGCAATCCATCAAATATGTTTTTCTACTGGCTTATTAAATACTAAGGCCAGAAACTACAGTAATTTCAACCTAGGTTAGCTGAGCTGTTCTTAGGTTATAGGAGTGTGTAATAAAACTTTTCTCCCACCATTAGAACCTGGTCATTTAGGGGTAAGTACACTGTAAAAAGCATTTCTTTTTTGTTTTGTTTTAACTTTAAAGAGTAACATTGCTAACTTATGGTAACTGGATCATAGATAATATGTTTACATATAAGACAGATATTGTTCTGTTGATGTCAAAGTATTTTCGTTTATTTTTATTAGAATTACTTAACATTTTAAGCCAGTATTTTTCAATATTAAACAAGCTACATATGTCAATAAACTTACACTTTTCAGTTAAATTTTAAAATTGTACTTCCAGACAAAAAAAGCAATTCAACAGTTTCCTTCAACTTAATTACTGAAATGAACTAAAGCAAAGCATGTTTAGATTCAATAAGATTAGAGTAGATTTATATTAACAAAATAATTATTTTACATGAATTCAAACCTTGAAAACATTTCAAGTTCTACCCTGTTCCACTTCTACAATTTAGATTCTTTAAAGTGAAGTGGTTGTGGGAAGTAAACAGCTGTGTCTGAAACTGAAGTCAGCTGTCGCAATGCCTTCCTGCCAGTGCTGTTTCATAAGTCTGGGACACGATGCAGACAACATTGTAATGAACATTGTGTGCAACAGAGACATGCTCTTAAAACAGCAATACATCATGTCATTGTCAAGATACCAACAGCTTTGCCAGCTGCTCGCATTAGACCTTAGCATCTTTTACCAAGAGAAATGTTTTTATCTAACCACTTCAGCACTGATGCAAAATTATGGGTTATTTAAGGCAGTGGAGGATACATATGCACTGCCTTCAGAAAGATCCTGAAGGAAGGAACCTCAGCAGAGAGCATTTTATATAAACATTTTATTAAGACGTGCCACAAAATACTGTAAGAGTAAACAGCCTTTATGATATTGTCGGGATCCAGAGCAGTCCAGCCTCCACCCTGGGTCTCCGATGTAGTATTATTTTACAACTAATTAACTTTTTTATTAATATTCTAATTTTAATTTAATTTGTTTTCTAATATAAAAAGGTTATTAAATCAAAAGATTAAAAATGTTCTTGCAAAGTATAAAAAGCAATTGTCACGCAGTCAACGGGGGAATCGGACTTCACTTCCCAGAGTGCTCGGGGGATCACGTGATCTTCCCCCGCACCCGTCAGTGATCCCAGTCGCCTGAGCACTTGCACCTGATGAACTCCAATTCCAACCTATATAAGCTGGGACTTTAGTTTGACTCTTAGTGTGTTATTGTTTTGATGCAATTACTAAGCAATTTCTCTACGTTGTGCTTCCTGTGTTTTGACCTTTTGCAAAGTCTGACCCGAATACTTTCGAATACTGTTTTACTGTTTTGGACTGTTTTGTGTTATGATTTCGGACTGAACTTTGACTTCAATTTGTGTTTTCTCCCTCTTTTCCTGATTACCTCTGGTATTAAACCTCTTAACTTTTGTTTTTTTCCCCGTGAGCTTCTGTCCGCACACAGCAATACAGCCAAAAAGTTTAAAAGATTTTCTTGCAAGAATTAATTTCTTGCAAATTTCAGCCATTGGTCTTTTTGAAGGAAAAGGCTTTTAAGTTTCAGGTGACAAGTCAGCTTAGCCAAAAAAGAAACATTAGGCCTAACTTTCCTACCTAAGGCTGCCTGGCCCTTAGTTACACTGACTGTGTACTCTAGTTTAATAGTTTCTAATTATTAATTGCTGCAAACCTTTTATTAATGAGAACTCAAAGATATATTTTATCAATAAATCCCTACAATATTCAGACACAGCTTATCTTGGTATGATTGGCTAATTAAAACAGGTGAGTGAATGTGCACTGGATCACTTCAGCACTGCTCTATCAGCTACAGTGTGAAGTAGGCTGTTCAATGATGAGTTAACAATCAAAAATTAGATTACTCAGCTATGACCATCTATCATGCTAAATAATTACTCTTTTAGAGTAGAATACAGTGTTTTCTGTCTAGCTTTCTAATCACTACACTCATGTATAACCTGTAGCACATCAAACTAAATAAATAACTTCTATGGCCTGTCCATCTAAAATTCATTCATAATGTCATTTTAATGCAGTTTATGTATATTAAAGCTTACATTTAAATTGAAATTTTATTTTAAACTATTCATAGCATTATATCACAATGAAGTCCCTGGGTCTTATCTGTCCACCCCATTCTGAAAGTCCTAATGATGCCCCTGTTGCTGCTGCATTTTTATGTTTTGTTTAACGTGTTGATTAAAAATTGTTTTAAGGCAATGAAAGTAGGAAGGAAGAGTAAAGTAAGGAGACAATGCAAGATAAAATCTATTAAAAGAGGGGCTGTGATAACCTGACTGTTAAATGCGTTCTGGACCTGAGCATATTTGGAAAGAGAATGTAGGATCCTTTAGCGTTTATGACTGCACAAAAGCAATTCCAATAAGGTTGGGACGTTGTGTGAAACATAAATAAAAACAGAATTCAATGATTTGCAAATGCTTTTCAATCTATATTCAACTGAATACACTACAAAGACGAAATATTTAATGTTCAAATGGATAAACTTTATTGTTTTTTGCAAATATTCGCTCATTTTGAATTAGATGTCTGCAACACGTTCCAAAGAAGTTGGGACAGGGGCAACAATAGACAGGGAAAGTTGAGAAATGCTCAAAAAACACCTGTTTGGAACATTCCACAGGTGAACAGGTTAATTGGAAACAGGTGAGTGTCATGATAAGGGAGCATCCCTGAAAGGCTCAGTCGTTCACAAGCAAGGATGGGGCGAGGTTCACCACTTTGTGAACAACTGTGTGAGCAAATAGTCCAACAGTTTAAGAACAACGTTTCTCAATGTGCAATTGCAAGGAATTTAGGGATTTCATCATCTACAGTCCATAATATCATCAAAAGTTTCAGAGAATCTGGAGAAATCTCTGCAAGTAAGCAACAAGGCAGAAAACCATCATTGAATGCCCATGACCTTCAATCCCTCAGGCAGCACTGCATTAAAAACCAACGTCATTCTGTAATGGATATTACCACACTTCAGAAAACCACTGTCAGTGAAGACATTTCGCCGCTCCATCTACAAGTGCAAATTAAAACTCTGCCATACAAAGCGAAAGCCATATATCAACAACACCCAGAAACGCTGCCGGCTTCTCTGTGCTTGAGCTTATCTGAAACGGACTGACACAAAGTGGAAAAGTGTCCTGTGGTCTGACGAGTCCACATTTCAAATTGTTTTTGGAAATCATGGACGTCGTGTCCTCCGGGCCAAAGAGGAAAAGGACTGCCCGGATTGTTATCAGCACAAATTTCAAAAGCCAGCATCTCTGATGGTGTGGGGGTGTGTGTGAGTGCCCATGGCATGGGTAACCTGCACATCTGTGAAGGCACCATTAATGCTGAAAGGTACATACAGGTTTTGGAGCAACATATGCTGCCATCCAAGCAACGTCTTTTTCAGGGACGTCCCTGCTTATTTCAGCAAGACAATGCCAAGCCACATTCTGCACGTGTTACAACAGCGTGGCTTCGTAGTAAAAGAGTGTGGGTACTAGACTGGCCTGCCTGCAATCCAGACCTGTCTCCTATGGAAATTTTTGGTGCATTATGAAGAGCAAAATGTGACAACAGAGACCCCAGACTGTTGAGCAACTGAGGTTGTACATCAAGCAAGAATGGGAAAGAATTCCACCTACAAAGCTTCAACAATTAGAGTCCTCAGTTCCCAAACGCTTATTGAGTGTTGTTAAAAGGAAAGGTGATGTAACACAGTGGTAAACATGCCCCTGTCCCAACTTCTTTGGAACGTGTTACAGGCATCAAATTTAAAATAAGTGAATATATGCAAAAAACAAAGTTTATCCATTTGAACATTAAATATCTTGTCTTTGTAGTGTATTCAATTGAATATAGGTTAAAAAGGATTTGCAAATCATCGTATTCTGTTTTTATTTGTTTTACACAACGTCCCAACTTCATTGGAATCAGGGTTGTAAATAAATAAATAAAATAAAAAAACTAATAAATACATGACTATGAAAAAGTATGCATGCGTGCTTTTCATGTTTATTTCAGCAGTACTGATACACAAAGATGACGTAATTGTTGTTGGTTAGCAGAAATGTTGCAACAGGTACAGGTGCGTCACTCACATCTTGTTCCTAAATTCTGTGAACTTAATCTTGCATTCAGAGGAACAGAATGTTGATCAGTTTTGCAGCTAGAAATAGTCTGTCATAGGCAGCAAATGCACTAACTCACTGGCACTGGACAAATGACAGGTAATTTCTTTTTTATTCTAATATAAACCAGACAAAGGCTGCTCAGAAGATACAACAATCATACAGCAGTACTGGCAAGCATGTTCTTTTGAAAGTTGTGCGATTCCTCAAACTCCTCAGTTGAATTTCATTCAGATATTTTGCTCAGACATTGGAATGTACTAAAAATGTGGCTGCAAGAGAGCTAACGTGTTTTTTTATTATTATTTTGGACCAGTGCTACAGCACTGTATCTGGAGCATTTCAGACAGTAGCCTGTGCTCTCCTGGAACAGTCTCTGCCATGATGAAGCAAATAATTATCTTTATTTATATAAACTAAGTATGCCAGTGGCAGCTCAGTTGGTTGATAGAGCTTCACAGTAATATTGAGCTTAATTATGAGTATTAATTTCTAATCATAAGAGAATGACATATCAAATTAAAAAGATAAATACAAAAGAAAGGTAGAATATAAATTGAAAACAAAATTAAATAGATATGTTTTGAACTGTTTCTTAAAAGTGAGCACTGAGCTTGACTGTACAATAAAAGGTGGAACTGAGTTCCACAGTTATGAAGCCTATAATGAGTCTCTCCATGTTTTCTGTATTTTACTGGAGGTATTTGTAGAAGGTTAGTATCTGCAGGTCTAAGATCATGTCCTGGGACATAAACAGACATACACTCTGTGATGTAAGTGGTGCTTTAAGGTCATTTAGCACCCTGTAACCTGACAGAATGAGGCAGATGAACGCTGCTAAAAAGTGAAAGAGAGGCTTTCTGAAAACAGAATTCACAATCATATTCAGGTCACAGATGACGGTCAGAAAGGGCAAAATGTACAAAAACACAAACATAACCAGGAGAACAGGCCAGAAGGGATCAGACAAAATGCTGGTCAACAAACAAGGCAAACCACGTCAGAACAGGAATAAACAGTTAGAAATAATGCTCAGTAGCTCTGTGGAATGAAGCAATACCTCACAATGAAACTATCTACAAACCTGGGCTTTAAACTGAACTAATCAGAGAAGGACAGGTGATACAAATCAGTTTTCTGAGGAACTGGAGCACTGGTTGAGTTACTGAGTGTTTGATAAGCCTTCACAGCTTGTTCAGTCCATTGAAACTCCTCAGGATTACCTTCAAGCAGAGCAGTTATGGGCGCAGCAATGCTACTAAAGCCTTGAATGAAATGGCGATAGAAGTTAGCAAAACCTAGGAATTTTTGTAGCTCTTTAACTGATGAAGGTGTGGGTCAATTCATCACTGCATCAAATTTATCATCCATCATGTCCCCATTGGAGCTAATGATATAACTCAGGAATGAAACGGATTGTATGTGGAATTCACACTTTGCTCCTTTTATGTACAAATTATTTTCTAAGAGATTCTGAACCACTGCCCGAACATGATTGGGACTCGAGGTCTGGTGAGTACACAAGAATGTTGTCGATATAGGCTATAGAAAATTTACCCAACATCTCTCTGAGAACATCATTGATAAACATTAGGAAGACAGAGGAGGTGATAGAGAGCCCAAAAGGTCGCATTTTTTCCCTCTCCTGTCCCTTATCTTCCCTGCTTCGCTTCTGTGTTTAGTCTACTGTCTAAGCTCTTTACTGAGAGACTCTCTCCGCGCTGTTCTTCAAAACCTAAAAAAAGGATCTGATCAAATGGTCTCTCAACGCAATTGACACCATCTTCTCAATGAGAAGTCCTGGTTCGGGGGAACCAGCCTGCCCTGCCAGAACGTTTGCAGCTGGCTACACGATGGACGCATGGGAGAGGTTGTGAGTCGTGTGCCTCGCGGCTCTTTCCGTGGAGGATATTGAGGACGTCTACCTATTCAGAACCATGATCACAGTTGTTATGCTGATTGGAGTAGGCAGTGCCCTGGTGTATCGCGAAATTCACGGAATGAGGGCAGCTGTCCACGGCCCCTTAAAGCTGCCCGACATGACTGATGTGGTGGGCAGAGCTGTCAACACTCAGACTATGACTGTAAGTCGCACCCTGGATAACATCGTGGAGAAGCTGGCGGCTTTGCAAAGGAAAATGGATCATTTGGGTGACCAAAACTGACTTGGTGAGTTGTAGTGAAAATGCAGCTACTCACCCGAAACCTGTAACCTTTTTTTTAAAAAAAAAATCTGATTTCGGCTCCCTGTATCAGCACTGGTCTTGGTCAAGGCCACTGCTGGAACATTGCATTGCACTGCAGTCTGTGACCCGATCAAGGTTGTCTCCATGGCAATTTGCTGTGTTATCGCCATACCACCCTGCAAACTGAGATACCTGGACTGGGATGCTGAGCAGGGCGCCTTCTTCTTCACAGAATTCCAGAAAAGACAAAGTTTTAACAAGAATGTAAAAAAAAAAGTAACTGACTGGACATGTGGGCAATTGTATACTCGGAATTGGATCTTTTTGCACTTCTGCAAATTCTGGTATTTCATGAAGTTTCTCAACATGTATAGCAGCATCTTCATTCTTGTCATCATCAGTGTGGACCGCTGTGTGGTTGTTATGTTTGTTTCCTGTGTGGGCTAGAAACAAGCGCACCTTAAGAAAGGCCGTTGTGATAATTATGGTGGCTTGGATCATCTCAGTATTACTTAGCTCACCAGAACCCATTTTCCGAGACATTCAGCACAAACAGTAGACAAAATGTATCAAAAAAGACATAAATAAGCAAAGCCATATTGCCATAGTGTCTTGCCGATTCATTTTTGGATTTGTGATCTTGTTCCTGATCATTGTCATCTGTTTTGTCGTCAAGATACGAAAGATGAAGTTCAACCAGATGACTTCTTGTATATAAGTATCCATGGCCAGTTCTTCCTCTTGAGTAAGAGGATAGACATGTGACTTAGGTTCTCTACAAAATCAATGGCACAGTAATATAATAATAATTAATAATAATTCTTTATTTTCATATAGCGCTTTATCAAGGACCCAGACAATTCAGAATACACAAATAACGTACTTAACACAGACAACAAGTACACAGTAATACATACAAAAAGACAAAGCAGTATATGGGCAGGTCTAATGATGAAGCATAATAGACTGAGGGTAGGTTATGAGTATGTTGAGGTAGATCAGTTTACATAAGAAAAGTAGTGCTTGGTAGAGCAACCACTTTGAGCAGGCGTGTACGTCCACAATGGAGCAGCCACTTCAAGCAGGCTTGCAGATCAGAGCAGCTGCTGTGGAGCAGCCAGCCGCGATCAGCGTGTAGGAGAGAGTACAGTGGCGGTGGAGCGGTTAGATCCAGCTGGCGTGCAAAGGAGCGCTGAGCCAAGTATGACCACTTCCAGATGGCAGACAGAGCAGAGTACAGCCGCAGCAGTGCAGCCACCTGATCTGTGTGGGGGTAGTTTTGTTGCATTGGCTTTGTTAAAAACCTTTTTGAGGTCCGTGTGTTCTGGGGTGAATGATTAGATTAATGTCAGTGTGGGGGCTTTCTATGGATGTGTAAATGACAGACAATGTCAGTGGAAACATACAGTTCAGGTGGAAGAATTCAGAACATTTGAATTTCTCGTTCTGACCAAGAGATAGTGGTGTTTGTTTTTCTAACCAGAGTAAACTCTGTAAAAAAAAGTAAAAGTTCAAACTCTGATTGTCCTATGATGAAAAGGTTCCACGATACCATAAATAAAATTTTGGCCTGGCAGGGCTAGCAGGTGAATTGTTAAAAAGATGGAACACTGAAGCCAAAAAACGTGACACTTGTCAGGATTGCCATCAAATTTGTCCAATTTACTGACTGAAAAAACAGCACTGGAGATCATATTTGGATTTGAGGGATAGACAGGACTGTGTTGAGGCACTGAAGTTGGGTGGTGAGATCATTCATACTGTTAACCATGAGTGTTAGCTGGGTTTGTTATTCCAATTGTTGGTCAGCTAAGGACTCCAGGCAAAGAGTTACCCCTGCGAGTACTTGTTGTTCTTGGCTGAGCAGATGTCCCTGCTCAATCTGCTTTCTGAAAAGCCTCTGGACCTGCTGTCTGCATAGTAGGTGAGGTATTCTGTAACAGGAATAAACAGTCAGAAATAACGTTCAGTAGCTCTGTGGAAAGAAGCAATACCTTGCAATAAAACTGCAAGCCTGGGCTTTAAACTGAACTAATCAGAGAAGGACAGGTGATGCAGAACAATACTATGGGGAACTGGATGGCTGGTTGGAGCATGAGAGTGAGGCTGGAGTCACGTGATCACCCAGGGGATTCTAGGAGATTGAGTCCAAAGAAAGTTCAGCACCAAAGGGAGTCATGACAGACTTAAAAATTATTTGCAGAAGTTTAAAATCTATCCTGAATGATAAGATTAGTGTTTCAGTCTCAATCACTTTTTGAACAAAGCACAATTCAAAGCAATCAGATCATATTTAATTTATATATAGAATAAATGTTACATATTACATTAGACATACAGTAAGGATAACACCCTGCTTAAGTCAGAGGGACAAACAGTCGGTAGGTTGGAAAATCCCTTGTCCAAGTCATTTTTGCATTGAATCTGACCTAACACTAGTGTTTTCATGACTGACCTGATATGTATGCTACAAAAGTCAACAACAAGCCTGTCTGTGTTTGTTTTCCAGAATCAAGAGTTATCATGACAGCAGCAGAATATCCTGACTTTAAAAACCAGAGTTCTTCATCATGCACAGACATGAAGTGTGTCTTCTCCTCAGTGGCAAATGTGATCACCTTCATCCTGGGGATTGCTGGAATCAGTTTGGTGATCTGGATTGCAGGCTCAGGTCATTGCCACCTGGTACCTGAGCATGTCACCATGTCCAACTTTACAATGTGCTCCACCTTGCCCTTTGGTATCGTCCAAAGGATTACAGAAGAATGGATATTTGGGCTCTTCGTGTGCAAATTCAGGTATTTCCTGAAGCTTCTCAACATGTACAGTAGTGTGTTCATTCTTGTCATCATCAGTGTGGACCGCTGTATGGTTGTTATTTTTCCTGTGTGGGCTCGGAACAAGCACACCGTAAGAAAGGCTGCTGTGATAATTATGCTAGCTTGGATCATCTCAGCAGCACTTAGCTCTCCAGAAACCATTTTCTGACTCAGACTAGACTAGATCAGTTGTTGCCTTTAGTCCCCAAATGTTTATTACATGCTGTTAAAAGCAACAGTGATGTAACACAAAAGTAAACATGATCCTTTTCCTGTTTAACCCCTTAAAATCCCAGGCTAATTAAATACTAAGTCTTATTGATCAGCAACTATGGTGATTTCAACACACATTAGCTGAGCTATTCTTATGTTATAGAAGTCTGTAATAAAACTTTTGTCACACTGGTGGAACCTAGTCATTAAGGGTGACAGGAAATGCTTCACACAATGGTAAGAATTCAAGCGCAAGTTTAATGCCAGATTCGGAGTAGATGATAACAAGCAGAGGGTCAGAAAGCCAGAAAAGCAGGTTGCAAGTAACAAACAAATCCAAAGGGGCAGATCCAAAAGAGTAGTCAAGAGCAAACAAAGAAAAAGATAAAAATACCAGAAAAACCAAATCAGAAATACAAATGCTCAGAATTGCAGGTAGATCAAACAAGACTTCGCAATAAACATGTGCAAACGGAAGGTATATATACACAAGATGGCCGACTAAAAAAGTTCAAAGGGTCAAGAGACCATCTAATATTCTGGTGACAGTGACCTCCAGTGGTGGGGAGGGGAATGATCAGCGGCAGACGTGACAAAGGGGTTAACACACTGTGTGTATATAAAAAAAAAAATTATATATATATATATATATATATAACATTTGTTGTTTTAACTTTAAAGAGTAACATTGCTGACTCATGGCTATTGAATGTCAATTACATGTAAGTTAGAGATTGTTCTGTAGTGTTCAAAGTATTTTTGTTTACTTTTGTTGGAATTACTTATCATTTTAAGCCCCTATTTTTCAAAATAATAAAAAAAACTACATTTGTCAAAAACTATATACTGTGTCAGTTCAATCTTAAAATTGTACTTCATGAGAAAGCAAGCAATTCAACTGTTTATTCAACTTGAATAATTACTTAAATTAAATCAAACAAAGGATGTTTAGATTAGAGTAGATTTAGATTAACAAGATAAATATTTGACATGAATTAAATTTGTTAAAGTGATGTTATTTTGGGAAGTAAATGGCTGTGCCTGAAATTGAAGGCAGCTGTAGCAATGCCTTCCTACCAACGCTGTTTCATATGTCAGGGCCTTAGAAGGCAGTGTTGTGATGAAGGTATCTGCCACTGTGACATACTCCTAAGTCAGTAATGCATCATGTTGTTGCCAAGATACCAGTAGCTCACTGCTTGCGGTTAGGTGTAGACATTGGCATATTCTACCCAGAGAAAAGTGTTTTAAGAAAGCTAGCATGTTGAACTTTTTATAACCATTGGTGCATAAAATGTTTTCTGCTTTTTTTTTCAGCACTGACACAAAAAATTTTGAAATATTTATGGCACTGCCTTCAAAAAACGACACGAATGAAACAACTACAGCAGACAGCATTTTATTTAACATTTGATTAAGACATGACTGGGTGCCCTCCTGCCTCACAATACTGTAACCGTAGCATTTATTACATTTCAGACACGTCCAATGACTTCCATTGACAAAAGGCATCTTGAATCAATACAATGTTATTTAATTTATGAAACATGCGACAATCCTGGTCTTACTCCAGTAGTCTAGTGCTATAATGAGATTTTGTCCCACATCACCCATCCATCCTTCCCTTCATCCACGCATTCACCCATTCATCCAAATGTCCCTCCATCAGACTATATATCTAAATTCTTGTGATCAAGATAATTCCTTCAGTTTTTTTATACACTCATTTGTATTGATTTACCAACATGTGGTGTTTTTGTTTTCTTCACTGATATGTAAGTGCATGCATGTAAATAACATCCATAATCAATTATGAGTAAATGCCCTTTAGAAATTTCTTTTTAGCATCAAAATACAATCAAGCCTTATTCCTGAATAAAAACCTAATTTGACACTATTTCTTTGCTATATGCACAATATTAGGCTTATATGCCAGAGACTGATCTTGTACTATCCCAAAATATCTGTATATCCATTTGTAACTTATTCCAGATGTAATGAGTTTGAAAGGAAAACCAGAGTGGAAAACACATTTATTTGCCCAATAAAGGTGATAAACAAATTATGATACAACTGTACACTTTCTTCATGACTGCCTGAAAATTCACCAGATCAACTGGTCAGACCCATGTTTGGGTGTAAACTATGTAGATTTAAATATGAGGCAGGATTTGGTAATAATGTATTCCTTAATATCAAGAACATAATTAAACACCTCATTAAAATATGAGGCATCATTTTTGTGTTTTTGTTGTTTTTGGAATGATAAAGTAGTCCTTGAAAAAGCAAACACAAACAAACAAGGGTGATAAATCACATGCACACATTTCTGCAAAGCAGGTTTTACTGCACTGCTTTTTTTTCTATTTTTAAAAATTGTGCATGGCACTGAGAGTAGAGTGACAACAGGAGGTGACGTCATAATGCTGTCATTTTATGTAGTAACAGTCTGGCAGGAAAAAGAAAAGAGCATATCATGATAAGTATTTTCATCCAGACTTGGCCAATTTCACAAGAACTTTTTGTCAGAAAAGGGTAGTGAGCATATAGGTACCCCAGGCCCAGTTTCCTAAACTTCCCCATTTCATTTCCCAATATCTTTAGCATCACTTTCCAAATGGAATGAGAGTGGCACACTGTTGTTTGCCAGTTGATTGAATGCTACTGACCAATGGCTTGTATCCTAGGTGAGGTACCTGCATATCTAAATGGTATCCCAACATACATAACCTCTCATTATTCAGTCCAACCTTATGGCAGTCACCCAAGAACTGAAGCAATAGGTAGGTCCTCATACTTTGAGACATGCTTCCAATGCTCTAAATATGAGATTGTTTGGTCTTCATACTTAGAGTACTTAATAGAAGCATGCCAATAATCATCTCTACATGTAGCCTACCACTCTTCACATAGTCAGCAACAACAGAAGGTGACCAATGATCTACAAGATGGCGGTGCGCAGTAGCGCAGCGGCTTCTCACGCTCCGAGCGTACACCCTGTTTTGAGCTGTTTTTACGTCCCACGCGTGTGAGTTATAGCAGAACCGAACTTTTGAGGATTAAGGACAGTTTGGCCAGAAAAACAGCAAAAATGGACAATAATATCAGAGCTACGCTGGGCAGGCTGAAGCTCCTACGAGTGCCAGTGTGGGGGAGCAGAGCGCCGCAGACAAAGAGCAGGAGGAGGCGGTGCAGCAGACGGCAGAAGAGGGGGAAACGCGCTGGCGTGCTAGCTAGGCTAAAGGCTAATGCTAACCGACCCCCAATTCCGTCGCTTTTCCTGTCTAACGTCCGCTCTCTGGATAACAAGCTGGACCTGCTGAGGCTGAGGATGAGTGTTTCTGAGGAGATGAGGAACTGCGCTGTGATTTGTCTCACGGAAACCTGGCTGAACCACACCATGCCAGACTCAGCCTTCCAGCTCGCCGGCCGGCAGCTCTTCCGAGCGGACCGCAACCGGCTATCCAGGAAAGCCCGGGGGGGCGGCTTGTGCGTCTACATAAACAAAGGTTGGTGCACAAACTGCGTGTTGGTAAACAGCCACTGCTCCGAGGCGACAGAACAGCTGACAATCATTGTCAAGCAAAGTCAATCATTGAACTGCGGCCTAGGGTGTCCTGGTGCCATGTGCACTTATGGACATCCTTGTGTTCAAACATGGTGTTCGTGATGGACAAACTGTGGTTTGCACAGAAGTCCAAAAACTGAACACCACTCGGGTTCAGATCAGAGAGGCCATTCCTCCCAATCACACTCTCACGGTCATTGCCCACGTTAGCATTGAAATCCCCCAGTAGGACAATAGAGTCTCCAGGAGGAGCACTTTCAAGCACCCTTCCCAAGGACTCTAAGAAGGCTGGGTACTCTGAACTGCTGTTTGGTGCATAAGCACAGACAGCAGTCAGGACCCATTCCCGAACCCGAAGGCATAGGGAAGCTACCCTCTCCAAGTCGAGGGGCTATGAGAAAGCACACACCTGCCAGCCCCTCTCAAGGAGATTGGACCCAGAGCCCAAGCTGTGTGTTGAGGTGAGCCCGACTATATCTAGCTATGTCTCTCAACCTCGCGCACCAACTCAGGCTCCTTCCCCGCCACTGAGGTAATGTTCCAAGTTCCAAAAGCCAGTTTCAGCAACCGAGGATCAGAACGCCAAGGCCCACGCCTTCGGACACTGCCCGATCCACAAAGCACCGAACCCCTACTACGGTCCCTCCCATTGGTGGTGGGTCGATGGGAGGGGGGACTCATGTAACTCCTTCGGGCTGGGCCCGGCCATGCACCATGAGTAAATGCCCAGCCACCAGATGCTCGCCGGCGAGCCCCTCCCCCAGGCCTGTCTCCAGGGTGGGGCCCCGATAACCCTGTTCCGGGCAGGGTACACAAGTCCTGTTTTCGTCTTTTGATAGGGGTTATTATGGATCACACTTTGTCTGACCTGTCACCTAGGACCAGTTTGCCATGGGAGACCCCACCAGGAGCTTTTGCTCCAGACAACATAGCTCCTAGGATCATTCAAGCACGCAAACCCCTCCACCACGATAAGGTGGTGATCCATGGAGAGGTGATTAATATATCACTTAACCTTATTCATACTAAATACATCACAAGTTGAATTTGAAGAGTTCTCATTTTGGCAAGAGGTCATTTATTTACTTGTTTTCAGTCTTCAACAGCAGATCATGTGTGCTCCTGCTTTGCTGGAATGAAAATGTGCTGTCACACCATAAGATCAGACACATTTATATAGATAAAGTGGAGATTTTGTCCATACTTGGCTACCAATACAGGTCTCAAAAGCTTTTGAAAATAATTAATTTAATTAACGTATATTATTTTGTGAGACTTGTTCAGGCGGAATATCACAAACATCCGGTATTTAGTTTCGGCTCGCTTGACTGACATGTCGGCGTCGTCACCTCTCGCCTTAGCCTTGCTTCAACAACACTTTCCCATACCTTCATGGTGAGGCTCATCAACTTTATAACTCTGTAGTTACTGCAGCTCTGCACATCACCCTTGTTCTTAAAAATGGGGACCAGTACACTACTTCTCCACTCATCAGGCATCCCCTCACTCTCCAGGATTTTGTTAAACAACCTGGTTAAAAAGTCCACTGCCTTCTCTCCTAAACATCTCCATACCTCCAGAAGTATGTCATCTGGACCAACTGCCTTTCCATTCTTCATCCTTTTTAAAGCTGCCATCACTTCCACCTAACCAATTCTCTCTCCCCCCGTTGTCCTCCTCTCTCTCTCTCATTTCATTAGTTCATTCATTCATTAGTTCTTCAAAGTACTCCTTCCATCTACTCAACACTCTCTGTTCACTCACTAGTACATTTCCCTGCCTATCCTTTATCAGCCTAACCTGCTGTACATCCTTTCCAGCTCTATCTCTCTGTTTAGCCAAACGATACAAGTCCTTTACTCCTTCTTTACTGTCCAGCCTCTCATACAGCTCATCATAGGCCTGAGCCTTTGCCTTTTCGCTATGCGACTAACCTAGTACTCTTGCCTACTCCCTTCATCTCTCTGGTTATCCCACTTTTTCTTAGATGCCTTCTTCTTCTGAATACTCTCCTGGACTTCCTCATTCCACCACCAACTTTCCTTGTCTTCTTTCCTCTGACCAGACGAAACACCCTACACATTTTTGCCAGTTTCTCTCACCACTTTAGCTGTAGTTTCCCAGTCCACAGGTAGCTCCTCACTGTCCCCAAGGGCCTGTTGCAATTTTTCCCTGAACTGCCTGCAACCATCCTCCTCCTTCAGCTTCCACCATCTAATCTTTTGCTCTGTCTTTACTCTCTTCCTCTTCTTTGTTTCTAATCTCATTCTACAGACAACCACCCTATGCTGCCTTGCTACACTTTCCCCTGGTACCACTTTACAATCTCCAGTCTCCTTTAGGTGGCATCTCCTGCTAAGGATATAATCCACCTGTGTGCACCTCCCTCCACTCTTGTATGTCACCCTGTGTTCTTCCCTCTTCTGTAAATACGTGTTCACCACAGCCCCAGCCTACAGTAGTCCAATTTCCACCGGCACCCTGCTGGTCAACAGCACCGGAGACGTTCGTTGTTAAACCGGGCCTCGACCGATCCGGTATGGCAATCATATTTGTGATCCGCATGATAGTTTTGGCACAAGTTTTACGCCGGATGCCCTTCCTGACGCAACCCTCACCATTTATCCGGGCTTGGGACCGGCACCAGAAGTACACAAAGTACACCCCTAATGGCTGGTTTGATAAAGAACAAGACATCTAATTTGGTCAAAATGGGAAGATTACTTGGCATTACTCTGGCAAATGACAACTGTTTTTTTGAACCCCTTTCTGTATGCATTCATGGGGAAGGACTTTAAGGACAGCTGTGTTGCTGTTTGGTCAAAGATTGAGATTGCAATTCAAGAAGAAAGCCAGGACAGGGTCCAAGGCATAGCTATTGCCACTTGTGGGGAAAGCAATATCTTTATTGTTTAATATGTTAAGGGACCTGTATATATTACACCATAAGTAATGCATTTTCTTCAGGTGATTTTTATCATTCTTGCTTATTAAAGAGCTTCAAACATCCATTCTATAGTGAAGGCAATTGAGGACTATATGACATGCAACCAGACATAAATAAAAGCCTAAAATCTTAACATGTCTGAAATGTCAAAGACCATCCATTTGCTAAAGGGGAGCAGTGAAAGTCCATCCATGGACTCCAACTCCTTGTCACATCTAAAGAGAAAAAAACAAACTCGATTTCCCAGAATTCCCCAGGTAATCATGTGTCCATGGCACTTCCTGCTTCCTCTGAGAACACTCAAAACTCGATCTCCTAGAACACAATGGGAGATCAGCTAACTCCCTCTCGCTCCTATCTGCATTCGCATCCACCTGTTTACTGAGTACTTTCACCTGTGTATGTGAATCATGTGATATTTTTATTTAGTTTAAAAGCTTGGGCTTTAGATTCAGTCTTTGTAAGGTATTATTTGTCGATGAAAAGTCTTCCTGTGTATGATCTTGGTTTTGGTTACTTACAATTTCGATTTTGGAATTCCCTTTTGGTTTTGTTTGCTTGGAAATTTCTGCCTTTGTGTTCTGAACCATATGCTTATGTTACTATGACGACAACTTTGGACTGCCCTTTTGGTTTGTTTGTTCCTGGTGCTCTCTTTCGGTGTTTCAACCTTGATGTATGTTATGGAATTATGACTTTGGATGTGAACATTAAAACCTATGCTTCTTTTAAAGTCTGCGAGCATCTGAGTTCTGTGACTGCGTTACACTCCTGGAATTTCCTGAAGGATCATATGTCTCTCACTCCTCCATCTTTTGGCAAATACCCATCACTGTCAAGTTAAGCATTGCCTGAGTACTGACTGGTCACACCTGAACTTCATCTCTCTGTTATATAAATGGTCTCTTACTGAGTGTTTTCCTGTTTGCCATTTTTGTGTTTAACTTTTTTGTGTAATTTGACTCCATTTTGGTTTATCCTAGTCTGTTTTGATTGGTCTAGTATTTGACCTTTGCATGTTTTTTGGTTTAGATTTTTGCTTGTCTCTGGTTTTGGCGCTTGTCTGTTTTATGACCATGTTTCTGATTCTTTACATTGACATTAAAATCTATTTCTTTTATCTGCGAGTGCCTGACTCCATCTGAAACATAACAGAATACTTTACCTATAATGTGGAAGATTCTGAAACTTTTCAACCAGCCATTTCTAAACAGGGCCAGTGGATGGGTCACCATGAGCAGACTCTGGAAGACGTAATCCAAAGAGTGAGTTTGTTGGCTCAACAACAAGCTGAACAGCAGGCTCAGCTGACACAGCTCGGCCACCACTGGTCAATTTTTTAGTCTGTCCTAGCCAGTCCTAGCCCCCAACATGTTTTTCTGCTGATAAGCCCAACACGTTTGACATATCTCTGGAAAAATGTTGTAGATTTTTGTTGCAGTGCTTCAAATATTTTAGTAACAGTCTGATCCAACAAGTCAGTCCTCACCTACATTCTCAGAAAAAAAAAGTACAAAAGTGTCAGTGGGGCAGTACCCCTCTTGTCCCTGGGGTAGTAAGGGTATATCTCAGTACCTTCAGTCAGGGAACATATTTGTACCGTAATCCATTGAAACGATATTCAATGAATGAGAGTTCTATTGACTCTACACACACCGTCTCATCTCCTGACTTTTCTATTTCATTGTTCTATTTTAAAACATCAGGTTATAAAAAGGTACAAATACCGTATGTACTTTTCACCTGGGAAAAACATATTTAGGGTACACAATTGGACCTTAAAACCACTGCTCTATCATTCAGGGTACAATTATGTGGAACGAAGAAGAGGAAGCATATGTGGAGATTTTTATTTTGGGCAAATCCAGGTTCATACAACCAACACGGAGAGATTGCGGGACAGACATGATGAACCGAACACAGGATACAATCTAGACTAGAGACTAGAAAGATCAAACATCAAACAAACAAAACTTCCAGCAAACATCAAACAAAGACCAACACAGATCAAGGGAAAACACGGGGCTTATAAAACACAGGGATAATGAGGGACAGGCGGAAAACAGGTGGCAACAATCAGGGGCAGAGTCACAAAACAAGGGGGCTGGACTAAGAAGAATGCGCATGAAAAAAGTAAACAAAAAGCACATGGACAGGACTGGGATGGGCCAATCGTGACAATTACATTGTTTGTATAATTGGTGGATATCTGTGTGCGTGTATCTGTCATTTGCCTCTCGCCTATAATGTTCCATCTGTGTGTTGGTTTGTGTTTTGCATGATTTATCATTCCAGAGAACATCCCCACTGTGTGCTTTACACCACTCCAGCAAACACTTGGCTTTGCACATAGTCATCTAAGGCTTGTGTGCAGCTGCTCAGCCATGAAGACCCACTTCATGAAGCACCTGATGCACAGTTTTTGTGCTGATGTTGCTTCCAGAAGAAGTTTGGAAACTCTGCAGCGGTAATGCAAGTGAAGATGGGTAATTTTTACATGCAACACACATCTGAGTTTGAGCAGTCTACCACTTTATGGTTGAGTTGTTGTTGCTCCTACATGCTTCCATTTCAAAATAATTCACTCACAGTTGGGCAGATGTAGCAGGGCAGAAATTTCACAAACTAACTTGTGGCAAATGTGGCATCCTATGACAGTGCCACATTTACTGTTACTGGTTTCTTCACTACGACCCATTCTACTGCTGCCAGGGTTTGTCAGTGGAGATGATTTGCTTGAAGTCATATGCCCAATCGCAATGGATGTGACTGTATAATATAATATATAATTTATATACTATATGTAATATACAGTATATCCACCTTTAAGCTTACAGCAGTTTAGCCCTGCCCATTTGAGCTGAAGTTACAGAGTGTTTCTCACTGCTTTTTGAACCAGTTATAAAAGTGTGTAATAAAACTTGTTCAAATTGTTCACGTGGCTATATCAGTCTTAAATTTTCTACATATTCTACAATTTCTGCATAAATTACAATCTCCTTTGCAGTACCTTCTTTACGGAAAATGGCATGAACTGATAGAGTATATGCAAGCAAATGCATTTTTATCATCCATCTGCACATTCTGTACATTGTAATGCTTTTGTTCTACAACTTCCATCAAAATACACTATACCAAGCATCTAGTTAACCCTCTTCTAGCTTTGTAAACACTGAGGTGAGTTGCTTAACATGACAGTGGAGGCATTGCAACATCTTCTTTCCCACTGTAGAAAGGAATTGAATACCATAAAAGTTTTCCTCATCATAAGCAGCGAAACCACCAAGCAGCACTGTACTAAAAAGAGGCGTTAAAAGGTAAGCAGTATTTTATTTTCAAATGTAAACTAGACAGATTCTTGTAATTTGGCACACATATACATACATACATACACACCCGCACACATACTTATATATATATATATATATATATATATATATATGCACACACACACACACACACACACACACACACACACACTATATACACTCACTGGCCACTTTATTAGGTACACCTGTTTAATTGCTTGTTAACACAAATGGCTAAGCAGCTGATCACATGGCCGCAACTCAATGCATTTAGGCATGTACAACTGGTCAAGACAACTTGCTGAAGTGCAAACTGAGCATCAGAAAAGGGAAGAAAGATTATTTAAGTGACTTTGAACGTGGCATGGTTGTTGGTGCCAGACAGGCTGGTCTAAGTATTTCAGAAACTGCTGATCTACTGGGATTTTAATGCACAACCATCTCTAGCGTTTACAGAGAATGGTCATAGAAAGAGAAAATATCCAGTGAGTGGCAGTTGTGTGGATGAAAATGCCTTGTTGATGTGAGAGGTCAGAGGAGAATGGGCAGCCTGGTTCAAGATGACAGAAAGGTAACAGTAAGAATAATAATAATAATGAATTTTATTTGTAACACACTTTACATTTTAAGCAAATCTCAAAGTGCTATACAGTAGAAGCATTTCAGTGAAATCAAAGAACTACTATAAAACATCTTTACAGTCCATAGGAAGATCACAGGTTATAAGTTCTGCTGAAGGGAAAGGTTTTTAGTCCTTTTTTAAAACTCTCACTCGACTGTGGTGCCCTCAGATGGTCAGGGAGAGCATTCCATAAGCGAGGACCTTGTTGAAAGTAAGTAAGGCAGTTCTGAAGGCAAAAGGGGGTCCAACCTTTTACTAGCAAGGTGTACCTAATAACGTGGCTGCCTTAATTCTTCATGGCATACTTTCAACAAGGTGTTGAAAACATTCCTCAGAGATTTTGGTTATTTGAATTACTGTTGCCTTTCTATCATCTCGAACCAACAATGTTCTGTATGACACTGCACTGGGCATTATTCGGGTAAGTGAGATGTCTTAAGGTTCTGTGGTGCACCAAGATGTAGTCAAGGAGATGCTAGAGCTTGAGCTAAGGATAGAAGGATGCTGAAATGCACTAAACAAATTCTTTTTAAATGGAGTTTCACTTTAGAAAGCTCTGGGAAATGATTTTATCCTGTTTTCCAGTATGTGGAATTTTATGTTTTGTTCTCTGTATTATTTCTATCCTGTATAGAACTCCTTTAGTGATTATACTGTGATAGTAATCCACATACTACACAAATCACAAAGAGTGATTACTGAGTGCAGTGTGAGATAATAACTGATTATTAACTGCCCAAACAGATTTTTTAACGGTGAAACCATTCACATGATGTAGCAGAGGTGACTGCTTCATTGCTGGTGGAGGACTGTCTATTATTTTGTCTAACTGGGGTGGTCAGAAGGGTGGCCACTCTTCATGGGAAGATGGTACTGGCCACCCCTGGCTATGTCCTTTTGTACACTGGGATGCCTTCTTCTGCTATTTCCTTCAAAGTACATTATGGCATGCATCTATTTAACATCTTTTTCTTTACTGTAAATACTGAAGTGAGTTGCTCAACAGGGCAATGAAGCAGTGAAGGCATTGCAGCAGAAAAAGGTTTGTGGTTTGTTTTTGAATTCTGAGTAACTGAGCTCTGAGTAACTGTAGCCAGCACAGCCAGAAACTGAACAAAAACAATTAATACAACATGATACCATGCTTTTTCATAAAACCTATGTAAACCTTAACTTGTCAAGATTGATTAAAAAAAAAAAAAAAGAAAAGCTGACTGAAAAGCTTTCATGTACTGCGTTCTTCAAAATACACCATAGCGTGTATCTATTAAACCTGTTCCTCTTTGAGGACAGTTGTTCAAATGTGTAGAGGGTGAAATCTAAAATATGCAGAGAGGACCTGAATGAAATAGTATTTTTACTGACAGAAAACCTTTATCATTCATTATAAGCAACAAAACCTTCAGCCCTGCAGTAGAATACAGAAACAGGATAGGCAGGTGAGTAATTTTTCAAAAACTGCTGCACCATTAGAATACGATCATTAGCATTTCTGAAAAATGAATGATATAGTAAACTCTGGTCCAATTAAATGAATCAGTTCATTTGATTCAGACACTGACAAGAAAAGAAAATCAGCTCCACTTAAATTTATGAGGTATTTTTGATAAATGTAGTTATGTCTCCCTGCCCGGCTCCGGAACTTCCAATGCGGATGTAGTGATTGAAGCCTCGACACCCCGCATTGCTCCGCTCCTACCCACAGCTTGCATGTCTTCATAGACCACGTGACAATGCCATGCATGCCCTATGCAATGTCATCACGACATCTACGCATATTCTACATGACGCCCAGCCTGTTCCACTCGCAACCAGTTCTCCTCTCTCTTGCCTTGGTCTTTCCACCTCCCTTGTATTCCCCTCTATTCTCTCTAGCTTCGGGCCAAACTCCCTTCCCCTTATTATGTCATCATCTCAGTTGGACACAATGTTTTATTTTGTTAAGCCATTTTCACTGTTCGTATATGTTTTCCTGTTTCCTGCATACTTTGCTAGTTTTATTCTGCTGTATATGTTCATAATGGGGACTCACTTATTCAATCCTATCATGTCCTCCCTGCCAATGCAGTGTAATGTGGATAGAGCAACTTAATTTCCTTACCTTTTATTCCATGTCTTGTTACATTTTTAATGTTAGATGCTTGATCTACTGATCCAAGCACCTCCCCCTTTCCATGGGATTTTTTTCATCCCAGTTCCATCCTTTTTTATCCCTTCCCTTTATCAGTCCTCTCCCTTCCTCATCATCCCAGCCCCTCTCTCGCTCTCTCTCTGTATCACGCACTTTCACCCTCTAATCCTTTTCATCCTGCACCCCCCACCTCTTTCATCCCCCTATCTCAAGCCTCCATCCAATCTCAAGATCCACCTTAGCCCAATCCATCTCGGATCAGCTCCTGTAATCCAGCTCTGCGACTCCCTTCTGAATCTACACGGCTCCATCTCAGCCTACTCTATCTTGGATTGGCTCCTGCAACCCAGCTCCATCTCAGCTCGCTCCATTTTGCATCAGCTCCTGCAACCCAGCTCTGCAACTTCCTTCTCATCTCAAGTTCACCTCCATCCTGGATCAGCTCCACTGGGCTCAGATCAGCTCCTGAAACTCAGCTCTGCAACTCCCTGGTTCAGCTCTGGTGTATCTCAGCTTTGCGATTCGGTTACGTTTCTTTATTTTTCTCTCTGACTGGAATATTATTGGTTTGTTTGGAAATGTTGCCTGTATCCTGCTGCTCTCCTAGTCTCTTTGGCCATTCTTCAGCCATTGCTGATTTGACTCCTCTCATCCCGTTCAACTCTCAGTCCTGGGAGCTATGTTCTTTCTCCCTTATCAGTTTTTGGGGGCTTAAACTCCAAGCAAATGATCAAGTGATTCTCATCCAATGCTATAACTGAACAACTTTGCTGTTGCCAACAGGATTTTCCATGTCAAACTACCTCCCGCAGTGGCCAGTGAAATCATCCAGTTGCCTCAGTCAGAAACCCATCAACCCTCGTATGGATCAGCTACCTCCAACAGTCAGTAATCTGCTTTATTAAAATTCCAATCCATTTGCCTGCCACATTTAACACAAACTTCACAATCCAGTGTTGACCAGAGGAGGATGGGTTCCCCTGTTGAGTCCTGGGTCCTCTCAAGGTTTCTTCCTCACTGGCAATTTTTCCTTGGCCCTGTTGTCCTTGGCTTGCTCATCAGGGGTTCAGACCCAGATGTCTGTTAAGCAGCATGCCACTGTGTCACACAATCAAATTCAAAATCAAACTCTGCAAATCCATCTGACCAATCTCACTCTGAATCAAGCTTCTCCATATTCGGCTGGCATAGAGTCTCACCAAGTTTGCTACCCAAGCTGCTACAGTTGTCATTTCAGAACCATCTTTTCTCTTCATGTGATAATCACTCAGTCCTAGACCTCAACAGCTTTTGAGTTAATCTTTGAACCTTTGGGGGATCTGGCCTTATAGCTACAGGCAGAAGCTGCCCAGAACTCCAGCCTAAATTCTCAGAGTTCTCCCCAGCTCCCTCTATCAAGACTCCCTCATACAACCGCCACATGTTGAAGCCATGGTCTGAACTCACAAAGGCTACTTTTGTCAAATTAACTCAACTTGAGGACACCAGAGTTCACCCAACTGAAATTTCTTACTTTAGCCCAAAGTTTCTTTCTCCATACTAGTTGGGAATCCTTATATTTCAAAATCACACCAGGTTGTTTCTTATCTTGGGCTCCCACACATGGATGGCTGGGGTTCAAACCCCATGTTGGGGTGAATTTGCAAGTTTGAAACTAATGACACCATGTCAGCTACTGGGGAAAAGTGAGAAAAAACAAATTCTATACTGTTACCTAAATGATATGCAGGCTTCAGGCTCCCAAGTGAAGCAACCTTCTACACTGCAAAAACAATATGTTTGCAAGTGAACTCATCGATGTATCTAATATTTCTTTCTTTGACATTGCTATAGTAAATTAAGTATATAACAAGCTGAATGTATTTTTAAATATTTTTTACTTAATAAACTTAATTTTTACTTAATTAAGTCAAATTATCACTATATTGGAGTCAATTTTGCTTCAAGAAGCTATTTAATTAAATAGTATAGGAAACAAGCTAAATTAAGATAAGGTAAGGTAGAAGTACAGTAATGATACATTTCCACCACTTTTGAGATAAATAGTAAAAAATAATATATTTTTTTTCCGGTTCCGGCAGTGCAATGGGTAGCTGCAGTAGCCAATTCGGGAACAGCAAAATGGTACTTTTTTGCCATTTTTGTTTACTATTTGTCATGAAACCCGACCAAAACTAAATATCATGACTGCTTCAACCAGCACCAGAGTCTACTAATGCCAGAGCTTACAAACGAGCTGCGCAAACTAGGCCTGATATGATCCACGGCACTGCGTGAGCCTATTGCCCAAAATCAAGGCAAATGAGCCGGGTTATGTGCTAGGCTAATGGCTAATCACAGATGACCGGGATCGTCTCTCAAACGTTTGTTCCTTGGAGAATAATACTGGACTACCTCCGGATTCAGCAGGCTACCCAGCATGAGTTCAGAGACTGCTGTGTTTTTGTTTTTACTGAGACGTGGATGACGAGTTCCACTCCAGACTTAGCCATTCTGTTCGATGGCCTGTTGTGCTTCCATGCAGACAGAGACACTGAGCTGTGCGGTAAGACTTGAGGTGGAGGACTGTGTGTTTACATCAGCACTGAATGGTATAAAAATGCGGCACTAGTCTCCAGTCACTGCTCACCTCTGGTGGAGTTTGCGGTTATCTGAGCAAGGCCATTTTATTTGCCAAGAGAGCTAAGTACGCTGTACATATTAGTGGTGTATATAGCCCTCAGTGCTAATGCCTATGCCGCACTGAGCGAGCTGTACAGCATTACCAGAGATCTGGAAAACACACTCCCAGATGGACTGTTTATTGTTGCTGGAGATTTCAACCATACTAATCTGAAGTTAGTACTCCCCAAATTTCACCAGTATGTGGACTTTGCAACCTGACAAACAGCTAACATGATTGATCTTTTTTACACAAATATCCCCATCACATACAGGGCTGAGCTACGCCCTGACTATGGTTACTCATATCTCTGTGAAGCTCATTCCAGCATACAGACCACTCATCAGACATGCCAAACCAGACAAGAAGCAAGTGAGAACCTGGCCGCCAGGAGCCATCTCTGTTCTTCAGGACTGTTTTGAGCACACTGACTGGGAGATGTTTACATACATTTTCAACAGAGATGTAACTAAATCTTCAAATCTTACTTAATTTACTGTTAAGAATTTTCCTTTGATCCTTTTTTATCTATGATATAGCAATCTTGAGAAAGGAGGCAAGTGATATTTAATTGTACTAAAAGATTGCCACACCAGTGACTCCTAGTATGCAATTACCTGCTCTGCATGACTGCTGCTCTCTTATAAATTTAAAGACATTCATCCATAGGCTCCTTGCGAATGTGTCTTTATGGAGAATATTGATCAAAAAATATTGTCATTGTCTACGTGGTTTGTTGTAATTCAGTAGAATTGCACCTTTTCTGTTTGTGTTTGCTTTACAGATCAAGAGGCATCATGAATTCAACCCCGATGACAGAACCAGAACACCCAGGCTATGAGGACCACACAAACCTGACTACAGTTCCACCACGGATGTGCAAGAATGTGCCATGCATTTTCTATTCAGTGGTGAATGTGATCATCTTCACCCTGGGTGTTGCTGGAAATGGTTTGGTGATCTGGATTGCAGGATTTAAGGTGAAGAAATCTGTCAATGCGATCTGGTACTTGAGTCTCGCCGTGTCTGATTTCCTATTCAGCTCCACCCTGCCTTTGGGTATTGTTGAAGTTGTCAAAAACGAGTGGATCTTTGGGCTTTTCATGTGCAAGTTCATATACTTCAACATGTACTTAAACTGGTTTAGCAGCATCTTCCTCCTCGTCATCATCAGTGTGGACCGCTGTGTGGTTGTTATGTTTCCTGTGTGGGCTCAGAACAAGCGTACTGTAAGAAAGGCCTCTGTGATAGTCATGCTAGCCTGGATCATCTCAGCAGCACTTAGCCTACCGACAGCCTTTTACCTAGATGTTAAGTATGACCACAACCTGAGATCAATTTGTGACAGAAATTACAAAAGTAATCAAGAAAAAACTGTGGATGTGTTGTGCAAATTCATTTTTGGATTTGTGATCCCGTATCTGATCATTATCATCTGTTATGTTGTCATCATTCGAAAGCTGAAGTCCAACCAGATGACAAAGTCCAAAAAGCCATTTAAGATCATGACAGTGCTGATTGTTACTTTCTTGATCTGCTGGCTGCCATATAACACTTTTGCTTTGATGGAACTTGACATTGAAAAATATAAGAGTTTTTACCTGTCAGGATTAACAGTTGTTGTTGTTCTTGCTAATGCAAACAGCTGCCTGAACCCATTTCTTTATGCTTTTATGGGGAAGGACTTTAAAAACCAATGTTATGCACTTCTGTCCAAAATTGAGAATGCAATAGCAGAAGAGGAGGACCAGTACAAAGCCCGAGGCACAGTTCTTACCACCTCTGGGGAAAACAAACTTTCAACTACTGTCTGAAGTGTTTGGTAACAGTTAAAAGACAAAACTGGCCTGTCAGTTTTTCACTGAATACAATATATTTTCTTCAGCCAGTTGCATGCTTATTAATAACACTGCTGAGAATAACATAGGTAATAAATATGCTCGCAAAAGTGCCTCAAATATCATGTAATAATGTGTTTTATTTAATGCAAAAAAATCATAATAAACATTTATTAAAAGTTCTTTTATGATTTAGTCTACTATTTCACTATTAGCTGTTCACTTAATATTCTGTATAATTTTCAGACTGTTACCTTAATACTTCATCATTATTATTATTATTATGTTTCAATGCATATGATATCCAATTACTTGTTAAGCACACATAATATCCAGTCACTTGTTGTTAAATTTACCTTTTACTGTAAAGGCATATTATATCTCTGCAGCTATTTTCTACCATTGAGGCTATGCGTTTTATCTGCCATTATGTGCTCAACTTGCACCAGTATAGCAGATCAACATTTTAATTGAATCACTTGGGTTTTTCAAAATTTCTGCTACTCAGTAATGGAGATGTGAACAAAGTCATTCAGAGGGGTTTGATGTAAAATTGTATATTTCAACCTGGTCTTTACAGTGGTTATATGTGGTGGTGATAGGAATCGGGTCACACTTTTAGAATACAAGTAAAGCCATTTATTCACTATCCAAAACAAAAAGTGAGCCCATAAGTAGACGTGTTATCCAAAAAAACAAAAAAAAAATTATGTATATATACACACAACCCCGATTCCAATGAAGTTGGGACGTTGTGTAAAACATAAATAAAAACAGAATACGATGATTTGCAAATCCATTTCAACCTATATTCAATTGAATACACTACAAAGACAAGATATTTAATGTTCAATCATAAAATTTATTGTTTTTTGCAAATATTCACTCATTTTGAATTTGATACCTGCAACATGTTCCAAAGAAGTTGGGACAGGGGCAACAAAAGACAGTTGGAAAGTTGAGGAATGCTCAAAAAACACCTGTTTGGAACATTCCACAGGTGAACAGGTTAAGTCACAAGCAAGGACAGGGTGAGGTTCACCACTTTGTGAACAACTGCTTGAGCAAATAGTCCAACAGTTTAAGAACGTTTCTCAAAGTGCAATTGCAAGGAATTTAAGAATTTCATCATCTACAGTCCATAATATCATCAAAAGATTCTCTGAATCTGGAGAAATCTCTGCAAGTATGCGGCAAGGTATAAAACCAACGCTGAATGCCCATGACCTTCAATCCCTCAGGCGGCACTGCATTAAAAACCGACATCATTCTGTTAAAGTTAAAACTCTGCCATGCAAAGCGAAAGCCATATATCAACAACACCCAGAAACGCCACCGGCTTCTCTGGGCCCGAGCTAATCTGAGATGGACTGACGCAAAGTGGAAAAGTGTCCTGTGGTCTGACGAGTCCACATTTCAAATTGTTTTTTGGAAATCATGGACATTGTGTCCTCCGGGGAAAAGAACTGTCCGGATTTTTATCAGCGCAAAGTTCAAATGCCAGCATCTCTGATGGTGTGGGGGTGTGTTAGTGCCCATGGCATGGGGAACTTGCACATCTGTGAAGGCACCATTGATGCTGAAATGTAACATACAGGTTTTGGAGCAACATATGCTGCTGTCCAAGCAACGTCTTTTTCAGGGACGTCCCTGCTTATTTCAGCAAGACAATGCCAAGCCACATTCTGCACGTGTTACAACAGTATGGCTTCGTAGTAAAAGACTGCGGGTACTAGACTGGCCTGCCTGCAGTCCAGACCTGTTTCCCATTGAAAACGTGTGGCGCATTATGAAGCGCATAATACGACAATGGAGACCCTGGACGGTTGAGCAATTGAAGTTGTACATCGAACAAGAATGGGAAAGAATTCCACCTACAAAGCTTCAACAATTACTGTCCTCGGTTCCCAAATGCTTATTGAGTGTTGTTAAAAGGAAATGTGATGTAATAAAGTGGTAAACATGCCCCTGTCCCATGCCCCTGATGCCTGCAACATGTTCCAATTAATGAATATTTGCAAATCAGTGTATTCTGTTTTTATTTATGTGTTACACTGGCCAGGTAAGACAGACAACTGCTGAAGTGGAACTGTACAAGGTTTATTTACAGAGATATTTACAACTATATACAATATAAAAAAACCAAAGGGGTTTTAAGCACAAAAAACACCCCAGGGTAGTCCAGGGTCATAAACCGGAAAAGGCAATGTCAGAGGATTTTGCAAAAAGGAGAAACAAAGTCCAGGCAGAGGTCAAAACCAGAATACAGGGGTGAACAAGGCAAAAATCCAAAGGAGAGGTCAAAGAACGAAAGCAGGGTCAAAAACACGGGAGATCAGGCAGTAAATACACAGAGGAAGGCTTTGTATGCTAGAAAGGGCAATACTCTATGTAAGGAAAATGGCGTGCTTAAGTACACCGGAGCACAGGTGATCTGAATTACCATCCGGGGGAGACGTCTTGGCATTGCGGAGCGTGCGCCGTGACATCATCGCCATTGTAGTCCACACATGGGAATTGTAGTCTTTCGGCTCCAAAGCGCTCCCAGGCGAAAAGAATACAAGACGGAGCTGTGGCAGGCGTGACATTATGTTTTACATAACGTCCCAACTTCATTGGAATTGGGGTTTTGTGTGTGTGTGTGTGTATATATATATATATATATATATATATATATATATATATATATATATATATATATATATATATATATATTTATTTGGTGTACAGAGACAAAATTACAAAACTCTGCCACTGTCCAAATACTTATGGACTTAATTATATGTACAGTGTGAACATTTACATTGCTTGATTTTCTAATTGAGAATTAGTTAAAATATCTACTGAGAACTCTTTGTAGAATTCACCACACAATTTCTATGAATTTTGCTCAATTTTATGTGAAAATACAAAATCTTAAGACATACAATGTGTGATAGCTTTTTTTTTTCATATTCATTTCAGCAAACAAACAGTAACTTAACTGTTGTTGTCTTGGCCTTTCTTTTCAAGACATTTCCAATACAATAGTTTAGAATGGGTGACGACTCTGCAATCTAGCCGGAAAACTAAGGCTAACGCTAACACTGATGCCAAAGCTAGCCCAATGGAACACCATGCTCCTCCGATTCGCATATCAAACATGTTTTCCCTGCTCATCAAAGCACCTGTTGAGGAACCTGTTAAAAGTGCCCTGATTATAGGAGACTTGATTGTTTGGCACGTGAAATTAGCTACTCCTTTAGGGGCACCAGCAGTAACAGTGCCGGACATTAGTGGCAACCTTAGACTGTTGTCTAATAAGATATATTTTAGGATTGTCATTCATGTAAGGGCCAATGATATTCGTCTGCGGCAGTCTGCGATAACTACGCATAATATTAGAGAGCCTAGCTGTATGCAATGATAAAGTAATAATTGTAGGACATTTTAATATCCACTTTGAGAAGGCAGATGACCCACTAAAAAAGCCATTTACTTCAATTGTAGACTCTGTTGGTATTATCCAAAATGTAACAGGGCCTACACACTGCAGTAGTCACACTTTAGATTTAGTTTTGATGCTAGGTCTTAACATTGACAGGCTTATTATCTTAACGCAAACCATTACCTAATTTTATTTGAGCTACGTCTTAACATATGTACATCCCCTCGCTATTCTACAAAGTGCTCAATAAAACCTTTTACCGCCCTAAAATTTATAGAAAACCTTCCAGAACTTTCAACCACAGCCACTCCATCAGACAAAATGGATTTAGATTTATTAACCGATTATACAGAAAATTCCTTTTGATCCACTTTAGAAAATGTGGTGCCATTTAAAATAAAAAGGATAAGGCAGAAAAAGCTCGCCCCCATGGTACAACATATAACCCGTGCCTTAAAACAAACGGTTTCACTCGCTGCAGAAAATGCGATTCTTAGAGAGTCGGTGAAATCGCTCACCGAGGGAATGACCCGGCTCTCGGAAGAAAATTAAAAAATTAAAGAAACGGTCCTTGATCTCCAGTCCCGCAGCATGAGGGACAACCTAATATTTGCAGGAATCCCGGAGAAGGCAGACGAAGACCCGGTAAGTACAGTCAAATCATTCATACAAACTCACCTAAAACTTCCAGAGGACACCGTTAAAAACATCGGCTTCCACCGCATTCACCGCATGGGGGGTAAACGGCCGGATGCACGAAGACCCAGACCGATCGTGGCTAAATTTGAACACTTCAAACATAAAGAGCTGTTAAAGAGCCTCGGCCGGGAACTGAGAGGAACGGACTTTAGTATTAATGACCAGTTCCCCAAGGAGATCCTGGAGCGACGCAAGGTCCTGTTCCCCATCCGTAAGCGTTTCATTCAAGGAGGCTCCCGGGCTGTCATTGCCGTGGATAAACTCTACGTTAACGGTCAACTCTACCGCGACATTAATATCACACCATGGCTGTACTAATCAGGTGATCTGTATCAACATCGACGCCTTTATCCTAATACTAATACCATATCACCTTTCAACTAGTACAATAAGACATGTCTAAGAAAGAATAATTAATGCCGGTTTAATAAGCAGAGTGCCTTAAATAATCCAAATGTTTTCTTCTTTCTTAAGTTGTGTTTATTTTTCCTTTTTTTTTGTTGTTGTATATGCACTTTCATTTTACGTATTTACCTTTTTTTCCTCTCCCTTTCTCTTTCAACACCCACACAGCGATTTGTTCATTCACTTTAAGCGTTTTGTTCACACACACACACATATACATACAGACATATCTAACAGACACACACAGAGTTTGTTACATGGAATGTACGTGGAGCTGGTTCGAGGGAAAAGAGATTGAAAATTTTTAATCGGCTAAGCGACTTGCAAGCAGATGTTGTCTTTCTACAGGAAACACATATGTCCAAAACACCTACATACACACTGACCTCTCCTCAGTTCCCTCATGCGTACTCAGCCTGCTACAACTCAAAACAAAGGGGGGTGGCCATACTAATTAACAGAAGGATAAACTTTTCCATTAGCAACAATATAACAGATCCTGAAGGTAGATTTATAATACTTAACTTGTCTATTCTAAATATGCATTTATGTATTGCTAATATATATGGGCCAAATGTTGACCTCCTTTTTTCATAATATTTTCACTGCACTCTCTGATCATTCTGACACCAAACTAATAATAGGAGGAGATTTCAACCTGGTGCTTCATCCAAATATCGACAGGCTCAGTACAGCAATGAGTCAAAGGAACTGGCAGTCTGCAGACACTCTAAAACAATATATGAACGACTTTGGGCTCTCTGATGCGTGGCGTTCACATCACCCCACTCTCCGGGATTACACCTTCTTTTCAGCAGTACACCATTCACATTCTCGTTTAGACAACTTCTTAGTTAGCAATTCTATTATGATGGATGTCACAGACGCTCAGATTCATCCTATCACTATCAGTGACTATGCACCGGTGTCTCTCTCTCTGGCACAGAAAAGAACCACATCAACAAATAGGAACTGGAGATTAAATACATCATTACTTAAAGAACATGATTTCATTATTTCAAAAAGGAATGGACAACATATTTAGAAAATAACGATCTGCCAGGAACATCACCGTGTGTTCTTTGGGAAGCAGGGAAGGCAGTAATGCGGGGGAAGATAATATCCTACTGCACACATAAGAAAAAAAAAGAAAAAACGCAGGTATTAGAATTGGAAGAAAAAATAAAATCCTTAGAAGCTGCCCATGCTGCTTCACCACAAGAACACACAATGAGCAAGCTGAGAAAACTCAAACTGGAATTAAATGAAATAATAGACAAAAAGACAAAATTTTTACTGCAAAGGTTGCGTTGGCAGAACTTTGATCATAGCAATAAACCCGGAAAATTCCTTGCTAACCAGTTAAAGCTAAATAAAGAAAAAACAACTATCTCTTCTATTAAAGTCTCAACTGGAAACATTACTCATGACCCACAACAAATAAATAAAGCTTTTAAAGAGTTTTACAAAGCCTTATATTCATCACAGATTAATCCATCTGACGCAGTTATTGAAGAATTCCTTAATAATATAAATCTCCCCAAACTGAAAAATGAACAAGTTGTTGCCCTGGATTCACCACTTGCTCTATCCGAATTACATGAAGCCCTGCAGCATCTACCAAATAACAAAGCCCCAGGCCCAGATGGATTTCCAGTAGAGTTCTACAAAGAATTCTGGTCTGTGCTAGAACCAACCTTTTTTAGAATGGTAACTCAAATTCAAAATGAGAATGTACTGCCCCCAGACATGAATTCTGCTAACATTAGCCTACTTCTTAAACCAGGCAAAGACCCTACACTGCCTTCCAGCTATCGCCCAATTTCACTCATAAACGTAGATCTTAAAATTATTTGCAAAGTCCTTGCCAGAAGATTAGAGAAAATCACTCCACTTATACTACATCCTGACCAGACAGGTTTTATCAAGGGTAGACAAACAGCCAATAACACACGCAGACTAGTAAACATAATAGATTACTGCACAATTAACAAATTAGAGACAACCATTGTATCTTTAGATGCAGAAAAGGCATTTGATCGGGTAAACTGGAAATATTAGCAGTTCTACACAAATTCAGATTTGGTTCATCCTACATAAACTGGATCAAAACCTTACGTAGCTCTCCTAGTGCACGCGTTAGGACGAACGATATCACTTCACAAAGCTTCACTCTGCAGAGGGGCACCAGGCAGGGCTGCCCACTATCACCCTCACTTTTCGTTATCTTCATTGAGCCATTAGCAGCAGCAATTCGACAAAATACAAATATTAAAGGAATCAACACAGAAACTACAAACCACAAGATAAGTCTTTATGCAGATGATGTATTACTTTTCCTGGAAAACTCCCAAGCTTCTCTCCCGAATACAATTAGACTAATAGATAGCTTCTCTTCTATATCAGACTATTCCATCAACTGGGGAAAATCAACAGTTTTGCCTATAAACTGTAGTTTCCAGAACACGACCACCATTCCACTACAATCAGGTAATATTAGATATTTAGGCATACATGTCTCTGCTAGGCTTTTAGACTTAGTGCAGTTAAATCATATCCCTTTACTGAAAACAATAGAAGATGATCTCAAACGCCTTACCTATATCACTCATGGGGAGAGTCGCTACCATTAAAATGATGGTTTTACCAAAAATCAACTATTTATTCTCACTAATCCCAAATAAACCCCCTGCTGCTTGGTTTAAGTCCTTAGATTCAAACATCTCACAATTTTTATGGAAAAATAAGCCAGCAAGAATAAGTCTGATAACTCTACAAAAGCCGAAAAACAATGGTAGTTTAGAACTACCAAATTTTTATAATTATTTCTTAGCCAATAGATTACAGTACATTTCAAAATGGATCAAACCTGACTTACTAGACAGTCCATGGTTGGACCTAGAACAAGAATTCTGTAGAAAAACAAAACTTTCAGACTTACCTTACATTAGCTCTAATATTAAGCGCCACGAGGCTTTTAAATGCCTTAGTATAAATAGCTCACTGACAGCCTGGTGGGAATTTCTAAAACTAACTCAGTCTCCACTTATTCCATGCAAACTAACACCCATTTGGAACAATCCAGACATTTGTCAGAATAAGAAAGTACTAAATTTCACATCATGGCGTGAAAAGGGAATAAAAAATTTAGAACATGTTATTAAAGATGGAAACTTTGTCACATTCCAGGAACTCATATCAGAATATGGAATAAACAACAGTAAATTTCTTGAATATCAACAATTGAAATCCATCATTCAAGAGAGATTTAATCCCAACCAACTAAATTTGGAAATATCAACATGGGTAACTGAATTTTTAAATTTATTTACCCCTAAATTATTATCAAAACTGTACAAATTATTGTTAAAATTTGATGACTCAATCTCCCTCCCGATAGCCAAATGGGAACGTGATCTTTCTATCAATCCAGATCAAAGCTTTTGGACAGAAATATGTTCAAATATCTTTTAAATAAGTAAAAGCCCCAACTTACAACTTATACAATACAAAGTCCTTCATAGAATACATTATACAGGACAAAGGATGTTCCAAATGGGCCTAGCACAATCAAACATATGCATCCACTGTATAGCCAATGTAACCGATAACTATATGCATGCTATATAGGATTGTAGGCCTGTTCAGGTGAAATTCCTTTCTTACTATGATCTTAATGGCAGTCAATGACGAGGGAGGCAAGCTGCAGCTTTAACTGTACTAAAGGAGTGCTATGCCAGTAACATTTCCCAAAACTGCTCAAACTCTCTAAAATCACCCAGTAGGTGGTTCGGAGGTACTCTCCAGCTACCTGCTCTGTAGTACAGGTAAAATGCTGCTGTATTATTTTCATCTCATCTTCATGGATAAACTTAATAATGCTTCTCATTTATTTGTAGGCTGCTTGCAAATGTGTCTTTAGAAAGAAAGTCAGAAAGAATCTTGTTTCCTATATCCTGTGTGTTGTAAAACAGCAGAACTACACTTTTTCTGTTTGTGTTTGCTTTACAGAATCAAGAGGCATCATGAAAGTCACAAAACTGACTACAGTTCCACCAGTTTTCAGGGATGTGCAAATGTTATCTTCATCCCGGGTGTTACTGGATTGCAGGGTTTAAGGTAAAGAAATCTGCAATGTGTACCTGGTACTTAAGTCTGGCTGTGTCTGATGTGTCTGTGTTCTGCTCTACCCTGTCTTTGGGTATTGTACACTGCTCAAAAAAAGAAATGCCACCCCTCCAAAGAAATGCCACCCCACACCATTACTGACCCACTGCCAAACCAGTCATGCTGAAGGATGTTGCAGGCAGCAGATCGCTCTCCACGGCGTCTCCAGACTCTGTCACATCTGTCACATGTGCTCAGCGTGAACCTGCTTTCATCTGTGAAGAGCACAGGGCACCAGTGGCGAATTTGCCAATCCTGGTGTTCTCTGGCAAATGCCAAGCGTCCTGCACGGTGTTGGGCTGTGTGCACAACCCCCATCTGTGGACGTCGGGCCCTCATACCATCCTCATGGAGTCGGTTTCTAACCATTTGTGCAGACTGGCCTGTCTCCTGGTAGCGCCTCCAGCCTCTGGACACTACGCTTACAGACACAGCAAACATTCTTGCCACAGCTCGCATTGATGTGCCATCCTGGATGAGCTGCACTACCTGAGCCACTTGTGTGGGTTGTAGAGTCCGTCTCATGCTACCACGACTGTGAAAGCACCACCAACATTCAAAAGTGACCAAAACATCAACCAGAAAGCATCGGCACTGAGAAGTAGTCTGTGGTCCCCACCTGCAGAACCACTCCTTTATTGAGTGTGTCTTGCTAATTGCCAATAATTTCCACCTGTTGTCTATTCCATTTGCACAACAGCATGTAAAATTGATTGTCAATCAGTGTTGCTTCCTAAGTGGACAGTTTGATTTCACAGAAGTTTGATTTACTTGGAGTTATATTGTGTTGTTTTAGTGTTCCATTTATTTTTTTGAAGAGTGTGTATATATGTATATAAACTCTTTTGCTGCTTGCGTTTTGAGCCCTACATGTTGTGACAGAGTACTGGACTGCCCCAAATGTACAGGGTGAAAAAGTCAGTCATTTTATTTTATTTTACTTTTTATGCTCTCACAAGCCTCCACAATATGGTGCTGAAGGTGGTGTTTGTTATGGATTTTCTCATCATACACAATTTATTTGAGTCCCCATGTTACAGAGTGCAGTTAATGTAAGTGAATTATTAGAAAAAGTAGAGCGCTCATCTGCTAAGACCTCTAAAATACACTGTAGCGTGCATTTTATTAACCTGTTCCTTCATTGAGGCCAGTTGCCCAACTGAGTGATGGATGTAGGGCTGTTACAGTGAAATGTGAAGTAAGCTGAGAGGAACTAAATGGTACAGTATTTTACTGACAAAACATTTTCATCACTCATTAACAACAAAACCAGCAGCTCTGCAGCACCACAACAAAGCAGATATTGGCAGGTAAGTCGTTTTTTAAAAACCTGATAGCAACTGAAAACAATCATTTGCTTTACTGCAACAGTTGGATGACATAATAACTTTACACATCTGATTCAGATGCTGACAATTTTACATGTCTCACTGTAAAAAATGAGCTTGAATTTACAAGGTTCTCCTAAAAGTTCTCATAGCTCTCATTTCTAGTTTCTCAATTAAGTAAATAATTATTATTTTTTTTGCTCCACTTGGTTTCATTTGCCTGTGACCCTAAGGGAGAAGCGGCTTAGAAAATGTGTGTGTGTGGTTTTTTTCTCCACTATCTGAGACTCTTTTTGTAAACTGACTATTAAACATAAGTTCTGTTCTGTTTATATAACTGAGATGCAGAACTGAATAAGTTAGAAGAACTTTTGATTGAAGTTGTTCAAACTCATCCTTAAGCCAAGTCGAGAAAAGTGCAATTACTTATCATTTTTAGTTGGACCAACTTTCATTTTTTTAACAGGGCAAGAATGAACTTTTTAATTATAGTTGAGGATTTGGGCTCCCAAGTAGAACTAGCGTACACTGCAAAAACTACGATATAAATACTTTTCAACTTGATATTGTTATAATAACATTATTAGATTATTTGATTTATTTATATACATTTTCTCTTTATAAGCTTAAGTGAAATTGTCTCACTATATTGGTAGTAAATGTGGCTCATGAAATAATATTTGAAATATGCTAAAATATCTGTTAATATAGTGAGATAAATTAGTACGGCATATGGAAGTGAAGTAATGAGTGATTTCCAAGAAGTAATAATGCAATTACATTTAAGAGAAGTAAGTATTAACTTTGTATTGACAGCACTACAATTATCTGTACCATTATTAATATTATTATACACAACTGGCTGAGCCTTTTAGCATTAAGAGAGCAGGAACGTTTGTCCTTACGCACCTAATGCACAGTATTCCGTGGTTTCCTCTGCCATCTGTTTGTGTTTGCTTTACAGAACAGGAAGCATCATGAATTCAACTCCAATGACAGAACCAGAACATTCAGGCTGTGACAGCCACACAAACTCGACTACAGTTCCACCAATGTGCAGGGATGTGTAATGCATTTTCTATGCAGCGGTGAATGTCATCATCTTCATCCTGGGTGTTGCTGGAAATGGTTTGGTGATCTGGATTGCCGGGTTTAAAGTGAAGAAATCTGTGAATTCTACCTGGTACTTGAGTCTGGCAGTGTCTGATTTCGTATTTTGCTCCTTTCTGCCCATTGGCATTGTTCATGTGATCAGCAACAACTGGATCTTTGGGCTTTTCATGTGCAAGTTCCTGTTCTTCATCATGTACCTAAACTGGTTCAGCAGCATTTTCCTCCTCGTCATCATCAGTGTGGACCGCTGTGTGGTCGTTATGTTTCCTGTGTGGGCTCAGAACAAACGTACTTTAAGAAAAGCTTCAGTGATAGTTGTGCTAGCCTGGATCATCTCAGCAGCACTTAGCCTACCAACAATCATTTTTGCGGATGTTAAGTATGATTACCAAACCCAGACAACGATTTGTTATGGAAATTACAAGAATCATCAACAGAAGGTTGCAGAGGTGGTGTGCAGATTCATTTTTGGATTCATGATCCCGTATCTGATCATCATCATCTGTTATGTTGTCATCATTCGAAAGCTGAAGTCCAACCAGACGGCAAAGTCCAAAAAGCCATTTAAGATCATGACAGTGCTGATTGTTACTTTCTTGATCTGCTGGATGCCATATAACACTTTTGCTTTGATGGAACTTGACATTAAAAAATATAAGAGTTTTTTCCTGTCAGGATCAAAAGTTGTTGTTGTTCTTGCTAATGCAAACAGCTGCCTCAACCCATTTCTTTATGCTTTTATGGGGAAGGACTTTAAAAACCAATGTTATGCGCTTCTGTCCAAAATTGAAAATGCAATAGCAGAAGAGGAGGACCAGAAGATGGTCCAAGGCACAGTTCTTACCACCTCTGGGGAAAACAAACTTTCAACTACTGTCTAAGTGTTCAGTAACAAAGAAAAAAAAACTTGCCCCTCGGTTTTACACCAAACACAATTTTTTTTGTCCATTTTCCTTTCTTCATCCACTGTTTGCTTTTAAATTCTTGTTCTTTATGATTTTTTTACAGACCTTAAATCCTGATAAGCATGATTATTATCATCTGTTGTATTCAGATTAGTATGTTGAATTTTGTGTAATTGTGTCATTTTTTCAAACTGTTTTGCTAATTTTTATAATACAAGGCAACAAATCTTGCATTTCCCTCATATTTCTTCTTATAAAACAGATTTGGCAAAACATGCTGCACTAGTGTTTAAAAACACTCCTGGTAAAAGGTTCTGTAATCGCACAGGCCATATTTTCTGTTTAATTTTTATCCACGGAATGAAATTTAGCAAATAAACAGTAATTCTGCATTAAATCTCTCTATAGAGAATGTGTTCTATATGAATGATTTATATATAAATAATTGAACTTAATCAAGATGTCATTTGACTGGGATACCTAAAGATTTAGATTTGATGAACAGAAAAAAACAACAGTTTTGAGAGGACACTTTTTGCATTCTCTTGACTCCAGGGTTCAAACATTGTCATTAAAATACATACATGCACCACATTATATATGATACCAGACTCCTGAAACTAAACCTACATAAAATAGATGATTCTTCCAAGGTGCTTTAGAAAACTCAGTGGTCTCATTGAGATGTTCTATAGTAGTATTTATTACTATGTATTATTTCATGCTTAATTGATTCTTTACATGGTAAAATTGTACTTCAGGTTGATATAGAATGTGTTGTATATGGTTTTATATAGATCTTTTTGAAAATGGTTCTATACAGCACCAAAAGGGTTCTTCTGTCATTACAATGCCAAGCTTGTAACAGACAGCCCCTTTTTAGTGCTATACTATAGTGCAGTAAATTACAGATTTAATGATATTGAAAAACAACAATGATAACTATAAGAAGTATACACAAATGCTAAAAAATGCTGAAAAAGTGTAAATAATATGAAAAATATGACTTGCTAATCTGGTTAATATAGTCAAAGTACTGAAAATGTTGCATGTAACTTTGAGTATTTGTAAATTGCTTCATGTAACTTGCGCAAAAATTATTTTGCCGGCAATTCCCAACATTTACTAATGTTATTTAACACCTCCCCACTCAATAAATGCAGTCCATTTGGGAAAATATAAAATAGCCCATTTTGAATTCCCTGTTTCTATGTCTTTGAAAAAGAACAAAACTAAACAGTATTTATTTATGTTCAGCCATCCGGCCAACAGCAGGTTAGCTCAACCTATTCACGCTGAAGTTATAAGCAGTGTTTCAGTCCAGGCGCAACAGAGGGCAGCCAATCACAACAGAGGTCATTTGCATATCAGTTTTAAAGTCACAGCCTGTTTAACTCAAACAAATAAGAAAAGTTGAAAAATGACAATGTGAAAAATAAGCTGTTAGTACATAAAACCTCACCAAACTTATTGGTATACCTGAGGGGCAAAATAAAATACAAGTAAAGGGCCATTATGGAGGGATATGGGCCATTAAGTTGTATACATCTTTTTTCTCTTTAAACAGAATCTGCCATATAAACAATCAGTCTTAACAAGTCTTAACAAGAGACTTGAGAAAAACAGACTTATGATGTGCATGAAGATAGAGGCTAATTTCACAAATTAATTTTTTGTTGATACTTTTAAGATGATGTGAAGTACTACATATCATTGTTTATCTTGCCAAGCAAATTTTACTGATGGATCTCATTTTCAATATATATTTTCTCATTTTTCTGAAGGGCTTTTTTGCAGTGTAAATGTCTAATTTCACAGCAGTCATTATACACTATGTAGCCAAATGTGTGTACACACTTCCTATGTTGTCACCAGCAACACTTACATTTACGGCATTTGGCTGACGCTCTTGTCCAGAGCGACTTACAATTTGATCATTTTACACAGGTAGGCCAAGGTGGTGTTAGGAGTCTTGCCCAAGGACCCTTATTGGTATAGTGTAGGGTGCTTGCCCTGGTCGGGGATTGAACCCCAGTCTACAGCGTAGAAGGAAAAGGTGTTAACCACTACACTAGCCAACCACCCCCTTCAGCCAACCACTTCAGAAACCACCTGCAAAACAACTCTTCATAAAAAAAATCTAGCAAAATACCTCAAATAAATTGTAACCCTTTGAGCAAAATCTTGCCCAACTGTACAATAGATGTGCTGTGACAGAGCAGGGTATGTGGTTTCCAACTCACTCTTCAATTCTGAGAAGTAAAGCCACCACAGAGAAGAACCAAATGTCACAATGTTTTACTGATAAAGCATTGTCCCTCATCACAGGGACAAAGCTCCCAGCTCAGATTCATAATACTCAGCAGTCTCTGTTATAGTATGAAATTAAGTCCTAATCATGAAATCACAATGATGGTAGCACACTAGTTTCTCCTTAGTGGTGGCGTATTTTAACATTTGTGCTCAGGAGGCAGTTGCCTAACAAATCATTGCCTTGCAAACGTGCCCCTCTCATTGGGCAGCATGTTAACCAAAAAGGTTAATATGCTGCTCAATGACAGGGTACAATACTTAGTATGATGTAGTATAATAGATAGTATTATAATAGAAACATGTAAATCGATGTCTACCCCACTACCCGCAGTCTGTTAAGATTATTTTTTGGGTTAATGAAGTGTAAAACTAAGTCTTATGAAGCCGTATACCTCCATAATTGCCAGAAAACACAACTGAAATGCAGTGTTGTTTTTTCAAGGAAGAAGACCTTGAAAAAGAAGACCCAACAGTTTGCTTTGTTTTTGATCTCACATTTAACTGACTGAGCACTGGATTCAGCTACTGCAGTTTGACAGAAGGTTCACAGCGTTTCATGTGAACAGGTTTTGAAATATTTTTGTTTTGCTTTTAATCATCCACTTGAAGGAAAAGTGAGTGAAGGATTATTATCCAAATTCTGTCAAGGTAATCGTGCCGTTTCTGATCATGCGATCACCAGTGGGTGGAATGAACCAGCAGTAGTTGTAATGTTTTGAAAAGGACTCAGAATCGGTTTCAGGATGCAAATTGTGAATAAACCTTTTTGTAAAGACAAGAAAAGGCGGCATGGCTATTTCTGTATTTCACTCAGCCAGCTTGCCAGCTTTCTGCAAATTGGGAAGTTAGCAATTTTACGAGCTGTTGGCAGCTGCCATGCTCTCTAAAGCTGTTTAGGATGTCTTTTTACACAATATATGTACAAGAACTCCCACATTCACAGAGATACATCAGTTCCTTTACCAGCAAGAAAAAGAACTTTGTCTCTAGTTACATCAACAACTATGAGGATAAGTTTGTGAAGGCTAACACAAGCTATTACAGTGTACAGATTAGTTAGCAAGCCAGCTACCTGAACATTAGTATCTATGTTATGCTGTGTTTACGTATTAGAAGTGACATAATCTTGGATAATTCAATGAATGTAGTCATTCAGATGCACCTGTGTTTTCCATTATTTCTCAGTCTTTAATAAAGATCAAATGACAGGAGAAGTCAGCATGAGGGTGACATGCGATCATTCGATGAGAAAGACGGAGAAGGCTCACAATTTGAGAGTAGGTTTTATAGTTTCATTAATCTGATTAAAAGAAGTTTCTTGAAGACCCTTGGAATAACACATCTGATATTCTTTGGCTTTGAAGCATATGTGTATTGAAATATGCCAACTTGATCATATTTTGTTTTGAGCATTTTTTGGTATCTGATTGTTAGTTGACTGATAGTTTTCAGGCTGAATGGACTACATAAAGATACCAGTAAAGATACAGTAAACATAACACAAAGGGTGTGGTGTCGACATTTCACAACATGATAATTTCTGATTTCAAATCCTTAATCTTCAAGAAAGTGCAGTGTTATTCATTGTGTAAAACGCAGTCAACGAGTATCACTTGTTCACTGCAATACATACCCCACAGTATGTTTCATTATTATGTGCATGTTTAACACTCTGTTGTAGATTGTGTTAATGGACTCCAAGACTGTGGTTGTGACCCACTGGCAGTGCGCTCTTGGGTTGTTAGGACAGCTTTGTGCATCCATGCTATTGCTTTGCTGTAACAGAAAGCACATTATTCCCAGTTGGGAATACATGCAGTTCATTTAGTCCGTAGCTGCACAGAGAAGGAGCAGTCTTGACACAAACCTCAAACAATGGTATGCATGTTCAATTACTTTTTGAATTTTAATGGTTGAAGTAATATAATTTAAATACCTGTTTTTGTTCATTTTTTACACTGCCAGGGTAGAAAACAAGGCCTGAAAGTATGTCAGTAGTTTCAGCAAGACTTAAAGAAAGGAAAAAGGGGAGGGAGTGAGGTGAGATAAGTGCAGAATCTGTTATACTTATTTGTTATATACAGCAGTGGGACCACCTGATCAAAACAAAAATATTGAAGAGAAATGAAACACCAGTTATTCAAATTTGGTGTAGTTTAAATTGCTGTCCCACAGTAAAATATGTATTAAAAAACAATTAGATGCACAGAGCTTGGTTACTTACAAGGATTGTATGTATGGAACTCAAGGCATTAATACGTGGTAATAAGCTAATTATATGCAAAAACATAATTCCTAGGATAGTTTCTATTGAGAGGTGGCTGTCTCAAACTATGACTTTACACTTGTGAAGGTGACACTTTTTGCAAGATTTAGCTTTAGAGTTTTTTTAAAAAATAAAATAATAAAAAAATTAAAAAAAACTATGCAACAAAGCCACCCCAAGCCCCTGCATTTTACTGTTACAACGTCTGAAAAGGCAGTCCGTAACTTTAGTGCAGTTTTGTCCAGTCTTATCAGCAAAGGGTCGGTGTGGTGTTGTGTATGTAAGTTATGCAATGGTTCCTTTTTAGCGGTTTATTGTCAAAACATACTTGTAGGTGGGGGGGTGGGGGGTGGTGGTATTTCACAACGTTTCTCATTTAGCCAGATAACTGCAAGACAGGCCATACAAGCCCAAAGATGAGGAGTGTACGATAAGAATTTCCCTCAGTTTTTGTCCTATTGACAGGCTTGAATTTGAACTTAAGTTATCTGCTAAACCAAGAAATCCTATTTTGTGAAATACCTTCTTGGTTTGTTTGACACAATGACATAATTGTTTTTGCTGTTCATCAGGTGACAAATTTCCAGTGGTAGTTTGTTTGTCTATTAGTAAATTAACATGAAAAACATATGAAATGTACTGTAAAATTGTCAGTTTCATTTTGTTCCAGATCAAAATTACAGATGTGAGAGTAAAACTACAGAAATACAAGTGATGTTAAACTGTACAGAGGTTTATTTGTGATGTTTTTAAATTCTGCTGCAATTCACTGTAAGAAACAGAAATCTCTCTAAAGTATATGTGATTTGTTACCTTTGATACCCAGGTAGAACAGAACATAATTTTATTTTTTGATTATTCTTGTGGGTGTAGTATTGTGTAAAAATATCCTAAAATATAAATTTTTGCAGTGTTGATTTTTGTTTGACATTAAAACAAATGGAAGAGAGTCAAAAAATGCAAGTATAATGCAAATATAAGTCTCATTCCTCCATATGTACACATTGTAATTTTGTTATTATATTTAAATAGCAAAACATTAGCAAGCAAGTTACTTGAACATCAGTAACATCTTACAGGTTACATAATACTTTGTGTGTAAGATGCCCATTCTTTGACTAAAGGTCCATTCTGGTAGTTCACAAGTAGACAGGCGACAGTGTAAAGCTGGTTAATAGCTCAGAGGGATAACTTTATTAAAGCGCTTGTGCTCTTTCACCCTGTGATCATGTATCAGTTGTGATTCATGAACTTAGTCATGCAATTGTTTCCCTGACCTCAGAGGATGGCATATGGGATCTCCCCAACAGGAAAGTAGGTCTGTGGGCCATCCCTGGTATTAGCATGTCCAGAATCCCTGACTCCTTCAGAATTTGTTTGTTGATGTTGGAACCTGTGCACAAGGCACAGATGAATGTGACTGCACCATGAGATGGGAGGGGCCAACAGCTGGAGAAAACCGGTGTTCTGTCGAACTGTGCTACTCATCGAGCTGTCCTACTTCGATTTACTGCGCATGCGTACATCGCTTTCTAAGCGAATTTGTAGGAAGGCTCATCAATTCTTGCTACCTTGGTTAGAAAGTGTGTAATTAATGGTGAGTGTTTATTGCTTTTAATTAATTTAATACTTTACACTATTACTACTGTATATTTACTGTAAACGCAAAAGTAATTTGCATTTTAGACATTTGTTAACGCCGCAGAAATGTTAGAAAAGTATGGCACAAGTTTTATTGTTGAAATCGTTAGGGTTAGCGCGTACGGTGACAGAAAGCATAATAAAATATTACTTACTTATGACATATCATTTATTTGTATTAATTTGTAACGAAGTAGGTGTTTTGAATAGTTTTATTTACTCTGCAATTTATCTGAATTTCTCCGACTGTGTTGTGGGGAGTAAAATCATTTTGCTTCCCAACACTGTTCAAAATTACGCCATTTTCTTGTCGACACGACACAAGATGTTTTGATGTCTGTTAAATCAATAATCCTTTCTCATAAGTAACGCTCCCAATATGAAATGATATTATTTTATCCATGTGCACTGTAAGAACAAGTGGGGCATCGTTTTACAATCTGATATTCCATCTTTATTGAAAAAATACTGTTAGCTCTTTACTCCACTTACACTGTCAGAATAAGGGGAGCATGTTGTTAAACCTATAGTTAAAATCTTTATTAATGTAATCAGCGGTAGGCATATCAACAGATCCATAAAACATGTGTTTTGTAAAGTTCTCCCACCCATACTGTTTTAATTTCTTGCTTATTACATATTATTTCTTCATAAATACACTTAAGTCTGTTTTGAATAGTTTTGTTTACTTGTTTGTGTTTTACAGTGATGGAGGAGAAGTGGGAAAACGTCTACACACTTCTTTCTGTGGGTTTGTACCCAACAGGGTACAATAAATCACAAAGACAAAATCTTCGAAGATACGCCTCTAAATTTCATTTAAAAGGTTAAACTTTCAGGGATTACTTATTTCTCAGGCCACTAGTTTTGTTTTTTGTTGTTTTAGGTTGGTTTCTGATGTAAATGTGATAAACTTGACAGTTGGCTTTCAAATTACCCCAAAATCAGAGATACAAAGACCTAAGAATTTGATAATTAAGTTAATTAAGAGATTAACATATAATGTTGCTAATTTATACTTGGATTTACCCTCAAGCTGGAATCATGTAGAGGAATATAACTACTTCATACATGCTTAACCTAAATATAATATTTTAATGAAATAATATAGACATCATCAGAGTAAATATAACACAAACTTTAGATTATATGACTTGGGTAAGCAAATGGGAGATGTAGACACCTCAGAATCATATCATATGCAGCATCACTTGATTGTACTCTTTCTGGTAATATGCATGGTAACATACACAAATTACAGTCACTGTTTACACACTGTAAAAAATGTCCATGAAAATTACAGTGAAAAACTGTGAAATGGCAACAGAAATAAACCGTAAAGCAAGAAAAAGCTTATTGTTGTAGAATAAACATAAAACATAAAAAACGGTAAAGAAATGTTTTTTTAATTGTTTTAACATGTAAAATATATGGTAAAAAGCTGAAACGGTGACAGCATTGGACAGTCATATTAAAAATAGCACATTACTGTATTATTCATGGTGTAAATACCTTAAATAAAAAACATGCTGTCCACGATATTTTTTACTATTTTAAGATGTGAATTATAGAGTGAAAAACTGAAATGGCAATGGTAATAGATTGTAATATTAAAAATAGCATATTACTGTATAATTACATTAGGCATCAGACACTCGACAGATCAAAGAAAAAAAAAAAAAAAGCAGCAACAGACAATGTACGTTTAACCCAGAGACTGTAAAAAAGATGGACGCTGTGTCGCCGTTCCCATTCATTCAATGAAAATGAAGCCAAAATCTTCCGCTAAGTTTGTGGTTTAACCCACAAGGTGCAAAGTGTTCTGATAAGGTGCCTTGCGGTAGTCTTTGTGTATTCTACTGACCAAGAATATTGTTCAGTGTTAAAGTGAACAAGTACTAAGAGAAATAATTAGCCCACAATTCCAACAATAGTCCAGTATGGAAAAAAAACGTATCCTATTCGGCTATGACTTGGTGCAATAGTGCAGTGATTACAATAGAGTGATTACAAAAGTGACCTCAGATTTAGCTTTGTTTTAGATTCCTGAGAAATAGTAGCCCAATTCATATAATTTGTTAGCATTTTTCATCTTTTACGATTTCTCTTATTTTTTTATCTATTTTCTGCACCCTTAGGCCTCTGGTATTTAATCATACAGTCTAGGCCTAATAATCCAGCCTAGCAGGTGGCGACCAACCCTTTCTGTGGAAAGTCATTGAAAACACTGAGGGGGTTATGTTCTTCATTGCAAACTTCATAGAAATGAGCCACATTGTTTGTTTAAGTGCTATGGCTCTGGTTGCACCAAGACATTTTTCAGGTATGGTGCATTTAAAACACACTTCTACCGCAAACACAACGTGCCGGAATCTGATGTTAATGTTGCCGCTGTCGTTGGTGCTTACAGGTGCCCAGTTGCCTTGTGCATCAATCACAGCCAAACAATCAAGGACCTTTTGGGTCATCTGAAGAAACATATTGAGGAAGGACATGAAGTATGCTGTCCGTTGAGTGGATGTTCAAGTATTTTCAAAATCAAATCATCATTTACATCTCACATTTCAAGAAAACACAGAGATATTACAGACAGCAGCATTAATGACCTGTACAGAGACTTACCGAGACAGTCATCAGTTGTAGCTACGCCTACTACTGACTCTGAAGTTACAGAGAATGAAGATGTGACTGAGACTGGTAGAGAGGATGAGGATATGGATACATCAGGAGATTTTAGTGATCTGTATTTGAGAAATGTGAGTTTGTTTTATTTTAAATTGCAGGGAAAGTTTCTGCTTCCTGCTTCAACCATTCAAAGTATTGTTGTAATGACTGTATATTCAAGAACTGAGACTTTCAAAAAAATGTTCCATTATGTGGAGCCAAAGAAATTACTCTTAGGAAGAGATGAAAATGGAAAAGACCGATTTGCTTATTATGTTCCCATCAAAGACACTCTGAGACATTTGCTAGAATCTAAGCTTTGGCTAGATCAGAGTGCACATGTGACAGAACAGTCACAGTCAGACGGGGGTTCTGAGTGACATTAGTGATGGTAGCTTATTTAAACAGAGCGAGTTTTTCAAGAACAATCCATCCCGTTTAAAACTTATGCTCTATCAGGATGCGTTTGAAGTTGCCAATCCCCTTGGTTCCGCAAAGGCGAAACATAAAGTGCTTGATGTTTATGTGTCCGTTGCCAATTTACCACCACATGTGAGGTCTGACACTGACCATATGTCACTTGTGCTACTGTGCCGAGAGAATGACTTCATTTGGGCATTCAAAGGTTTTCAGTGATTTGGTGAGTGACCTGAAAGAGTTGGAGGAGACTGGAATCTTGTCCACAAACGGAACTGTACGTGGAACATTATATTGTATTGCTGGTGACAATTTGGGATCCCATTGTATTGGTGGTTTGTCAGAAAATTTCAGTTCGTCCCAATACTTTTGTCGGTATTGCTTGGTAACCCGGAACGAATTTCAGAGTGACGATCCGAATGTATGTGGACCAGTGCGCACAATTGACAAGTACAATTCCGCTCTTGAGCGCCTTCAAAATGAAGATGCTCCTGAAGGAGTAAAGTTTGATTCAGTCTTCAATTCTTTACACCACTTCCATGTTTGTCAGCCAGGACTGCCTCCATGTCTGGGACATGACATCTTTGAAGGCATTTTGGCATATGACATAGCGCTTTATCTGAAATATTTCATAAAGCAAAAGAAATGGTTCTCTTATTCTACTCTCAATCGACGCATTTGTCAGTTTAAATACTGTTCGTCTGATGCTTCTACAAAGCCATGCAGAGTCAAACCTCTTGCAAAAAAGCTGTCAGGACAGGCGATACAGAACTGGAATTTTCTCAGGCTGTTGCCTCTTCTAATCGGTGACAGAGTGAAAGACACAGCTGATGATGTTTGGCAGTTGACTCTGCAGCTGAAGGATATTGTGGACATGGTCTGTGCTCAGAAAATATCTGTCTCACAGGTTGCATTTCTTGACGTTCTCATTCAAGAGTATTTGGAGTCAAGAAAATCTCTCTTTCCAAGCACACCACTGAAACCAAAGCATCATTATTTACGTCATTATCCAGCACTTATTCTGAAATTTGGGCCCTTGATTAGACTTTGGACGATGAGATTTGAGAGTAAGCATAGTTATTTTAAGACATGTGCAAGGAATCTGAAGAATTTCAAAAACCTCTGCTTGACTCTCTCTCAAAGACATCAAATGCTGCAGGCTTATCTTACAGCGGACTCCCTCGGCCAGGCTATTCTGTACGTTAAAGACAGTTCTCCATTCTATGTAGCACTTTACAGTGGAGAAATCCAGGATGCTGTCAGGGAGTTTGGCTTTACTGAGACAGACACAAAGGTTGCAGTTGAGATGTCCCACAAGGGTACATTGTACAAAAAAAGACAGTTCCTTGTGATCGGAAACGATTCTGTGAACTTTGTTGAAACTGGGCTCATTTTGTTAAGAAATCACACAATTTATTTTGTAGTGTCAAAATACAGGACAGTCTTCCTACCTCATTTCCACATGTACTCAGTAAAGAAAGAAAATGAAGAGATATGCTGTCTTAACATTTACGACTTAGCTGATTTCTATCCATTACCTTCTTACTGGAAACATGGATACCAATTGAAACTTGAACTATTTACTAAAACTGAAACAAAACTTTTTTCTTCCATTAGAAATGGACGACCGAGACGACATCAAAAGTTCCATTTCAACTGTTCTACCAGACCTCCCTGAATCCATTCTGAATATTGTGGAGGAGACACTGCAGTCTCTGGGAGTGGGGACCATTGACGATTTCCAATTCGTCCAAGAGGCTGATCTCCTGTGTGTTTTACGGCCAATACAAGCAAGAAAACTTGTAGCTTCTTGGAAGCAAACCTGTAAGTACAACTCCGTTGAAAGCACTTTACATAACCAAAGATGTCAGTGTGGTTGTTTGATACAGTTTATCATGTGTATGTAGTTAATAGCCAATTGCACATGTCAGATGCTTTCCTTTTACACCACAACAGAGCTATTAGATACAAGTTGAAATCTGTTGGCACACATTTTACTTGGTCATGCATGTTAATTTTATTTTAACGTTATATTCTAAACTGAATACAATTCTATGCAGAATATATTTTGCCTTAAGGCCTTCGCACACCATTGCTATTGAATAACAAATGAAAATGAAGCAATCCATCGTTTTTGTTGTACAGCTCAGGGCCCTGGAACCCAAAGCCAGCCAGATGTTAACTCTTCAACTTCATCATCCCTTCTCACCTCTTCTACCTCCTCTCGCTCCTCCCTGTCACCTTGTCCATCACCCAGAAACCTGCTTAATGCCGATGGGGTTGACCACTTTGAAATTCCTACTGAAAGATTTCCTGAGGCTTCCCGAGTTTAAGATGAGAAATGATCAGAATAGTTGCAGCAGAGATGATGAAGGCGTGTCAGTCTCCTACAAAGCATGCTTCTACAGAAATCGCCAAAAAGTTAGTTGGCAAGTATCCTCAGTCATTGAAGGATGTCATCGAAGGGGACGTTGTGGGGACCGGATACCACAGCCTTGTTAAACAGCTTCAAGCCCGTATAGACAACAAAAAGTGCCATGCAACCCCAAGAATACATAAACGCAAATCGTTGTCAAACTCTGACACAGATGAGGTCCCAGCAGTAATGAAAGCGTCAGTCCAGGATACGTATGGCTGTGTTAAGTGGGACATGAAGTTCATGCCAGTCACAGAAACCCTGGAAAGCCAAAATGAAAAGAAAGGAAAAATGAGGTTTCTGTGGGAACAAGCCACTTTCAACCCAGACGAGGTGAAGGAATTGATGGAATCCACGTACTATTCACAGCGTAAGGCAATTAAAAATGGAGCAGCTCTTCAAACACTGAGAGAAGAATGGCCTTTTTTGTTTCACGAAATTGGGATTTCTGCCCACTACCAGCAGCTAACAGGACTGCCACTGACGCAGACATTCCTGAAAAGTGTGGGAAAAAAGGGAAAACAGCTCCTAAACTTCATGGCAACTGTTTGTGCAAACAAGACCAGGCGTGTCTTTGAGACATTGACCAAGCTAAGGTTCCAGAGAGGGCAGTTGGAGGGCTGCTCGGATGACGTGAAGGATATGCTGCTTTTGCTGCTTTCCTACTTTAATGAAGACGAGGCAACCCTGTTCCACTACACTGAAGAAACCAACCAGGCAGCCGACGTTCAGGTGGACTGCTTGCCAGTGACGCCATGCATCATTGTGTGTGGTAAGTGTTTTTTGTTTGTTTTCCCCCCTTTTCAGAATAATAGCTGCAGCTTTTACACATATGGAATATAAAAAAGGAGAGAATCTGCACACTTCAGGTATTCCTTGTGCAAAATAGCTTTACTTGAGTAAAACTAAATCCTGCACCTTTTCAACAGATGAGCGGTGATCCTTCACTACTAACAAACCTGTAATACCTGATATTTAAATCTTTACAGGAGCCTCCTACTACAGTGCCAATAGATTCATGCTGAGCATTGACGGCAAAATTGTTAATGACAACATCGCCCAATTCATCGCTGCCATCAACGTAATGTTCGGCAGTTACTACTGCCTGAACATCCACTATCCAGTACAGTTGAGATCAACGCTGGAGTTCCTTCAGAGGTATGTGTGTGTTGGGGGGTACATTGTGCAAATGTAACAAGCAATGGGTAGAAACTGGAGGTAATAACCAAAATACGCCCAAAAAAACCACTTCACCCACTGAATTTTCTCAGGTAGTGCTACTCATCCAAGATGGCACATCAATGTGTGCTGTGGAAAGAAGGTTTGCTCTGCCCCCCAGCAGTGTCCAGAGCATGGAGGATATGCCAGGACATGCCAGTACATCAGTGCACATGGAGGAGACCATAGAATGGGTTACAACCCAGCAGCGGGATCGCCATCCCCTTTCTTGTGCCAGGTGGCAGAGGAAAATCACTACAAAATGAGATTTGCAGTCCACTAATGTGAATGTTGATGGTCAAATGATCAGAAACTGACTTTATGACGAGTGTATGAGGGCCTGGTATCCACACCTGGGGCCTGTGTTTACCCTCCTCATGAAGTCTGTTTCTGATAATTTGAACCCTCACATCAGTGGCCTGCAAAGCTAATTTTTGCAGGGCTCTGGCAGTGCTCTTTCGCTGCCACCTTGTTCAAGGAAGGAGATGGTGATCTCACTACTGTCCTATGGCCTCCTCCACGTCGCCTGATGTACTGGCATATCTCCTGGCATTGCCTCCATGCTCTGGACACTATGCTGGGGGACACGGCAAACCTTCTTTCCACAGCGCACATTGATGTGCCATCCTGAATGAGTAGCACTAGATGATCAAATTCAGTGGGTGATAAACACCACCTCATTGTACCTCCAGGGTTGGGACACTGACAAAATCAAACCAAAAAATCAGCCAGAAAGGATGAAAAAAAGAAAGAAGCTGTGGCCATCACCTGCAGAATAACGCTGTTTTTGGGGCTTGTTTTGGTTATTTCCTTTCATTTCTACCCATTGCTTGCTAAATGTGCACAACAGTAGGCACAATGGATTCACAATGAGTGTTTCTTGGACAGGCTTGTATCACAGAAGTATGCCATTGCATTGTTTTGGTGTTCTCTTTATTTAATGGCTTGTTCAACATCATTTCTGCACAATGCACTTTGCCCTTTAAAGTGCACCATTTTAAATATTTAGCCCCTTTTCTGAATTGTCTGCAATAAAGTAGAGTGATCCTCACCTTTTTATGTTTGCAACTGTCTCCATTATTTGGCTAAACCAAGCAGCAAACATCAACAAAATTGGTGAATACCACTCTACTTTGTTAAAGACAATTCAGAAAATGGGCTAAATGTTTGAAATAGTGCACTTGTCCTGTTCATTACAGCATTGCCATTCAGTGCTTTGCCCAGGTCTTGGTTAAGCACTTTGTTATACGGCTTCTTGAATGTTGTGCTTTAGATAATAGTTGCGGTACCCTAAGATGTTGGACATCACACAGCTCCTGCCGCACAAAGTGATACAGCTGGAGTGGATGCTCTTAATGCTCCCTGTGTAGAATGTGATCATGATGGGTGGTGGGGCACTGGCTTGCTTCTGTTTGCGCAGGAAGTAGAGGCACTGCTGGGTTTTCTTGTTCTGTGTAAAATACCTACCTTTTTCTCTGTTATCCATGATGTCGGTACTCGGTACACCATGTGTATTTGGGTGCTTCAAAAACAACTAAGTTTTTTTTTTGTTTGTTTACATAGGTGTTTCTTCAACATCAATCCAGAAAGGGGTACAAAGGTTGAGATGAAAAAAACCAAGAAGCAACTGACGGTAAACCCTAGGGTCCTTACCCTCATCTCTGATCTAGCAGATCATGAGTGGAGAGAGACTAATTAACAGTCTGGATACCCACTCCAGCAATGCAATAGCTTCATAGGCACACACACACACACCGCAACGACCCACACACTCTGCCCTGCACTTGCCCCACTTGCCCAAAACTTATTTTGTCCTTTTTTTGTTATTCTGTTTTTTCATACATGTTCGGATTTTATTGCTGTTTATTGCTGTTAAGTCCTGCTTGAATAGCGAGTGTACTTACTTTTGATTTAACAAAAATGGAAAAACAGGTCATTTAAGTTATATTATTAACCTTACTTTTCTGTTGTAAACTCAACAGATGTTGTATTTAACTTACTCTATGCACAGTTTGGAAATAACTTGTGTGCTAATCAAAATATTGTTCAAAATGTTACGTTTCAAAAGGGGTGTGCTCATTAATGTATATAATGAGGGCATTTTATATAATGTAGCGAGTCTTTGTTGGCTCCTGGATTTCGTTGATAATCTGACATCCACAGTAACTATTTGTTTTTTTTATTTTGAGATGTTGGGGTTGTTTGTTTATTCTATTTTTTCATCCTCAAAATTTGATACAGGTTCGGAGATGTTTGGAGATTTTATTGCTGTTGTTTTTAAGTCCTGCTTGAATAGCTGCCTACTGTGTTATACAGTGAACACCGATAATGACTACACCCCTTTTGAAAAGTAACATTTTGAACAATATTTCAATAAGTACACGTTATTTCCAAAATGTGCGTAGAGTAAGTTTAATACAACATCTGTTGAGCTTACAAAAGAAAAGTAAGGTTAATAGTATAGCATAAGTGACATAGTGTTCCATTTTTGTGCAATTATGGTGGTGCAAAAGTGAATGTAATTACTTTTGATTTAACAAAAATGGAAAAACAGGTCATTTAAAGCTGCACTGTGTAGGAAGGTGGCCAGAATAGGTATCACAACTATGCTGCTCGTTGAAACAGTGCTGTCTACTGCCAAATTTAATCTTTTCATGAATATTTAATAAATAATGAACTAATATTCACTAGTATGACCAAAGTACAGTACGTTTTGCAGCTAAACTGTCTATTTCTGGATATTCAAAATAGTGGACAATGGAGAATATCCCCCTTTTCATGTATGAAAAGTGCAATTTGGTGGTGGTAAGTACTCCGGAAAAGGTAACGGTAAATGAACTACTAAAAATATTACACAGTGCACCTTTAAGTTATATTATTAACCTTACTTTTCAGTTGTAAGCTCAACAGATGTTGTATTAAACTTACTCTATGCACATTTTGGAAATAACATGTGCTAATCAAAATATTGTTCAAAATTTTACTTTTCAAAATGGGTGTGGTGTGCTCATTAATGTATATAATTAGGGCATTGTATATAATGTTTGTTTGCTGATTTTAGTGATCTCCGCGGTCACTTTGTTTGTTTGTTTGGAGACAATAAAAAAAATGGTTTGAATAGCTGGCTTCTGTGTTTAATATTGGTAATAGGTGTAATGTTTTTGCCCGCCTTCTAGTAATATTGTGACATCCACAGGTGCTGGTAATTCATTGTAAAACTTATTTCAGATTTTAACAGGACTTGACCCTAAAATGAGGTAATAAATGATGTGAAATGGATGGGAATTCCCCTTAAAAGCAACAGTTATAAACTGTGAATTAAACAGTCATACTGATGAGCCACACAATTGTGCTGTTGTTTTAACAGGAATAAACCATAAAAAAAGGGTAATAATTTATGTGGAATTGATAGAAATTCACCTTAAATGCAAACGGTTTATACTGTGAATTAAACAGTAATAAAATAATTGTGCTGTTGTTTTAACAGAAATTGACCATAAAATAGGAAAGTAAATGCTGTGGAATGGATAGTATTTCACTTAAAAAGCAACAGGGTAACATTGTGAATTGTACAGCTATACCATGAACCTATATACAATTTCACCGTTATTTTAACAGTAACTCCCCTTTATTGGAACTTTTTTAAACTGTTGTTTTTACAAGTGTTAATATACCTTACCGTAAAGCCATATACAAGATCACGGCATTTTTTACAGTGAAAAAATGGCAACCACAGCTGCCAGTTTTTCACTGTAAATTTGACAAGATTTTTTTTACAGTGCAGTGTAATAGCAATGTAATTTTGCACGTGTACATCAGTTACAGTACATGCGTTAACGCTGTCCTGCTGCGCATGCTTTCAATACCACTGATCTTAAAAAGCTTGAAGGAAACACCTGGCATAAAATTGCTGGCTCTGTAATCAGATCTCTCATAAATATGTTATCTGAATACATGCCATTAAAATGTTTTATTTGTCACTGCAGATGGAGAACTCTTTAATGGAAAGAGGAAAGCTATTAAAAACAAAGAGGAAGCCAAGAACTTGTTTAAGGAGTTTCATTCCTCTCCCATGGGTGGACATACTGGCATTATAAAGACGAGAAATGCCATATGTTCCAGATTTTACTGGCAGGGGATGTCAGTTGATATTGATAACTGGGTATGTGTTTCTGTATTTTTCAATCTAAATATAATACAATCTAATACATAATACAATACAATCTAATATAATACAATCTAAATATCTGACACTTGTCATAAAAGGTACTGGAGTGCGACAAATGTCAAAAAGTTGGCAAACCTTTGACTGCTGTTCAGCCATTGCAGTGTATTAAGGTAAACATATCTAACATTACAGTTTTTAGCAACTGTACATAGAAAACTAAATACTGAAGCTATGTTTTTTATTTTGTAGGTGTCTGCTGTCTGGGAGCTTCTTGGAATTGACTTAACAGGACCATTACCAAAAACCACAAGTGGCTTCCAGTACATTCTCACAGTCACAGATTACTTTTCAAGGTGAGGTTGGAAAAAATCTCTGCTTAGTAACATACAGACATGGATGTCCCAAACGTATTCTCTCAGACCAAGGAAGAGAATTTGTTAATGAAGTAAGTGCATATTAATCATATTTTAGTTAGAAGTTAGAATGTTCATTACAAATTTTCATTACATCACTTTTTGTATTTCTTGAAATACTTGGTGTTCACAGTAGCCTTACAGTAGTCATACATTTAATGTTGTTTAATAAAATACATTTAGAAAGTAAAGATTTGTTGTTTTTTTAAGCTAAACCAGAGCCTTTGTGAGTTGCTATCTATTGAAAGAAGTGTGACAGCTGCTTATCATCCGCATACAAATGGCCTCGATGAAAAGACCAATGACAACATAAAACGGTAACATTATTCATTTTCTTAATATTTACTATACATGAAATGGGAATTATAGTGTTAATAAATGTGTACACTGTAGAGCTCTGAAAAAAATGGTTAATGAGCAGCAAGACAACTGGGACATCTATCTGGATGCTACCTTATTTTCTATGAGGTCAAAAGTCCACACTACTACAAAACACTCACCATTTCTTCTGATGTATGAAAGAGAAGCAGTTTTCCCAGCAGAAGTTCCTGTTGAGGTTCCAGTAAGTGATTTTGTTGTATGCATTAGCTTAATTTGGCATAGCTATACTTGTTTATGGATATAGTATTGACTTTCATTTGTAAATTTGTAAATATGCTATATATTTTTTTCTGTTTAACCATCATGCTACATTTCCATACATGGTAGTCTTTAATATGTAAGGTGTTGCTTGAGTGTTGTATTTCTCATAAATAATGTTGTTTTATGATTTTATTAACTTAATGACACCATTCTATTTGAAGTACAATAAATTATTTGTCTTATTTTAATGTTTTTGATCACAATAATTTATGTTTTCATTATAGATTTCCACCATTATTTTACCTACAGAATCTAGTTACAGTAAGTATCTAGATTCCAAAATGAAAATGGAGGAAATCAAGAAAACAACAGAAGACAACATTCAAATGTCCCAGGAGAAACAAAAGGCAGCCTATGCCAGGAAAGTACAGAAGAAGTACTCAAACATTGTTTATAATGTTGGAGATGAAGTCCTTCTTTTAAATATGAGGAAACGTGGAAGAAAAGGAGGAAGAATTGAACCAGACTTCTTTGGACCTTATGTCATTCAAACGATAAGTGGGAAGCTTGTTACTCTTAAGAACACAGAAGGAACAACATTAAAAAATCAATACAATATTGACCACATCAAACCATACAGAAGAAGCTCTGACTCTCAATATTTATCGAGAAGCAAAGATATGCCCAAAGTGTTGAACGACAATCACCCAATTCATACCCATGAGAAGCATTTAGCTGACAAGATTTCTTCAGATAACAGTAATCTGCAAACAGCCAGCGATAATGACAGTTCTCCACAGGTACCTTCCCATTCTGAAAAAACAGAATCCAGTTTTGGAAAGGCCTTCTGTTATTCATTAGGCAAAGGAGAAAACGGACCAGAAACATAAAATTGTAAAAGAATTAAACATAACCAAAAGACCTGAAGAAACCAAACTGAAGACTCACTCCCCCCTGCCTACTGTTAAGAGAAGTCTACAAGAAGAAGGTTTTAAAGTTGTAATTCACATCATTTGACCGGTTGGTCAAGTTCTTGCCAGTTTAGCTTTTCTTTCCAGTTGGCCTGTTGGCCCTCTCTTGTTGGCCCGTTGGCCATACTTTGCACTATTGGACATAATAACTTTAAAACAGTTGTAATTAATTGATACAACAATCACAATAAACAAATTGATGTTTACTGCACAAAGAAATTGTCATAGTTTTAAAAATCTGGGACAAGAGAAACAGCTAGGCTGTATTACAGAAAGTTCTTGTGTATTCTAAATTAACTTTAAAATTGAATTTTAACACAAACAGCAAATGAGTAAGGGTGGCTGTAAGAAGAGTGAAGTAAGAAATTGGCTGTTTGTAATGTACAGATTTACATCGATTAACATTTGTTTTAGATGCATACCTTCAGTCCCTCATTAAAGACAAACAGGCAAGTATAATGTTTTGATTTATGTGTTTACTGGTGTGTTGCTTTACACATGTACGTATTATGTTTGTACTCTTGTTGACAGAAGTCTGTTCACCATATGGATGCTGTCATTGCTTCATCTTTGTTTGCTGGACAGTTTAGATGTCTTACAAAGGTAGTTATAATATACAAAAAAGTATTATTGCTGACTTGTAAAAGAATCACTAACATGCTTTTAATGTTTTTCATACAGATGAAGTTTGCATTTGAGGACATTTGGTTGTGTCCTGTAAACACTGGTTCACACTGGATTCTAGTGGTGTGTCTGAACTAAGTATCTCTTTACTTACTATAATGTATGTATTGCAAATACTGTACAGTGCATATATAAAAACTTTAGACATTTTTAAGAGTACTTTTTTGTTTCTCAGCCTAAAATCAGTGCTCATGAAAAAATAACAAAATAAATTGTCTACCTTTCTTCAGATATTTGATTTTATTTTATGTAGTACTTGAGCCATTCTATGTATGTAACAAAAATATAGTAAATATAATAAAAAAAAAGATTTCATAGCTTAATTTTTCCTGTGAAAATACTACAGATAACCGTAGTCAAATTCTATCCCATTATTTTCCAGGTTGATTCATTTTAATGGCATATGTCAGTCTATGGGTTTTTTCCTATGGCAGGAAACAGATGAAGGTGTAATATTACCCATTTCATGTGGTCACTGCATCATCATTTCCCTTTTCATTTAATGCTATATATTGGCTTACATTACATTTAACAAAAAAGCATAACTTCAACTACCTCTGTCTCATTAACAACAAATGATTATGCACTTCATAAAAGTGTACTTTTTTTGGGCTCTCAGGATGTTTTCAGGGAGTCATTAACAATGTTTAATAAATATGTAATAATCACGACAGGTGTGTAATTACATTTCATTTTCTGGGTATGAATTTTATACTCACACTAATTATTTACTCTAGATTATCGACATGTCAGCAAAAACTGTGGTGCGTATTGACCCTCTTGGAAATGAATGTTCATATGAGCGCAAGTTTCTGCATAACTGGAGGTAACATTGTCACAACTGAAGCTTTATTCTTCTTGAAGATATTGTAATATTGTAAAGTATTGTGTCATGTGTCCATTAATAAACAGGAACATTCTGAAGACAATGGCACATAACTCGCAGAGAGCTAAGTGGCAAATAAAGACCATGCAGCACAACAGACAGAGGGATGGAAGTAGTTGTGGAGTTTTAGTACTGAAGGTTGAGGATTTTAAATTACTGTTTCCTCTGTATGGATTTTTCATGATGATTAATTAATAGTAAGAAATATTTCTCTTTAGTAAGAAATATTTCTTTTATAGTTTGCAGAACATTTCCTTCTGACTGGTAGAATTGATGGAGTTGAAACCACATCGCTTGCTGTGAGTGCTGCACGGATGGACATTGCCTGTTCACTCCTTAAATGTCGAGGTGACTTTCTTAGGAAAACGATTTGTTGTAGTTTGTTTCCTGTCTTATACACACTCAAATTTAATTAGTAGCCAAAGCTCATGAGTACTACAGCAAAAAGTACTGTGATCACATTATTTACCTTGCACATTGTAAAACATCTTGTCTAAAATAATTAGTTGCATGGTGAACAGTATAGGAATATTATAATCATTCATGTGTCTGGAAAAAAAATTGCTTTTAGGGAATGCAGAAGATTACTGTGTAATTTGCACGATATTGCAAGGAGATGCCAACAAGAGCATGGTTGAAATGGTACGTATTAAATAAAATGGGCTTTAGTAAATGCATGGTAGTAAATGTAGAACTTCATATTTGAATGAAACTTAGTAGAAACGAATGTGCGACACTGCAGTATGGTTCATTGTTTTACATTTCTGATTACATTTTGCTTTCTCTTTTAGGTGCAGTGTGACCAGTGTAGTCGGTGGGCACATTTTGGATGTGCCCAATTTATTAAAACAGATGTGGACTACATTTGTGAAAAGTGTAACAAAAAGAAATAGATTCTGTTTTGTTTTCTCTCTTTGTTTGTGCACAGATTGTCATTTTAATGTTGAGCTTGATTTGTTTATATTTCCTAACTTTATTATTGTTTTTATTTATTAGGACATTTAATTTATCTGTGTTTAAAACTAATGTGTTTATATAAATTATCATGTCTATTAAAATTGCCTTATGTCATTTTAATGTTTCATATTGAAAATACTACCTTTTGTTAAACTGGTAGTTAATAAAGAAATTGTTTATTATTCTGATGTTTTCTAATAAAACATCTATTACCTATTACTGATTTCATGACAGTCCATCGATATGTGCTACCCCTAATATAATACCGGTAGGAGGATCTGACACTGTATTTTTAGCCTATCGATATGTGCTACCCCTAATATAATACAGGTAGGAGAATCTGACACTGTATTTTTAGCCTATCGATATGTGCTACCCCTAATATCACAAAATAGTCGCGGTATTATTTTTCGACACGGTAGCACATATCGATAGATACGATCTATAAATATACGCTACGGTAGGACGTCTCGACGAAGTAGGACAAATCGATAGAACACTGGAATACATGCAAGCCCCAAGTCAGTTCGAGCTCGCGGTCCAGAGAAGAAGAGAAGCGTTCACAAGTAGCAAGCAAGCAAGCAAAATGTATTTATATAGCGCTTTTTACAACAGTTGTTGTCACAAAGCAGCTTTACAGATCAATCAGTATTACAGAAAGAAAAGAAAAGAAAATCTGGGTCCAAGCCCCCATGAACAAGCCAGCAGCGACGGTGGCAAGGAAAAACTCCCTAAAGAGGAAGAAACCTTGAGAGGAACCAAGACTCAGAAGGGGAACCTATCCTCCTACGACACCGGATAGCAAACATTATTAGTATAAAGTATTATAGTACAAAGTGGGAAAAGAAAAGATCTGAGGGTGAGGATTGCACAGCATTGTAAAGCAAGAAACTCAGTGGTGGTCAAACGGTCCAGAAGGCTGGTGAGCAGCGGCACCCGATCAAGGCAGAAGAGGCAACAGCATCAGGCGCACAAGATGGGCAACTATTCAGCTTGGCAAAGAAAGGAAAGAAAAACGCAGTCAGTTCTGTAAAGAGTGGCTGACCACAGATCACAGTATAACAGAGCAGCAGAGACTCCAGCAGGTCTAGATCTGACAGGGAAGACTAATCACCGAAGGCTTGACTATACAAGTAGGTAATTCTAGGTACCTGTAGTAAGCCAGCACCTTGTGATCGAAGTAGGCATGATGATTCATAGTAGGAGAGAAGCTCACTCAGACACTAAGGGGCGAGTCTGTTTAGAGCTTTATAGGTCAGTAACAGAATTTTATAAATCAATGCGAAATTTAACTGGTAACCAGTGCAGGGCTGATAAAACTGGGCTAATATGGTCAAACTTTCTGGTTCTTGAGAGGACTCTGGCTGCAGTGTTCTGGACCAGCTGAAGCTTGTTGAGGCTTTTGCTGGGACATCCAGACAGCAGGGCATTACAGTAATCTAGCCTTGAAGTAATGAATGCATGAACTAACTTTTCTGCGTCCTGTAGATGTAACGGATGCTTTTTCTCCTATATTACTCAGGGACTGGCATAACAAGCACTCGCAGACACACTGGAACACTCTTTGCCCATGGTTTATTCTGGAAAACAAAGAGAATTTTCAAAACTCATCTTTCACTGGTGTGACGACTGCAAATTGTACACAGCAGAACTGCATGAAGAAAACATCTCTTTAGTCGGTGAAGCGTATGTTACAGCCCACTAAGATAACGAGAGCAAAGACAAAACAGAGCTAACAAGCTAGCCCAGCTAAGGTCCGCATGGAAAAACGAACAGTAAAAACACCCATAAAGTCTTCTATACAAACCATAACTGTGCATTTCCTGCAAAAATAACCGCTAGGTTTCATAAGAGTTGCTACCCGAGAATTATTTCCAGCTTTAAACAAGTTGTCAATCGTTAAATCATTAATGAATTGCGGGACAAAATGCCAGAAGCTCCTACCTGCAGCATAGAAAACTCTGTCTGCTGTGGTATGGTAGCTCAAGAGGACCAAAATGCTGCAATCTGCAGTTCGCCACACACCAGTAGAGGGCTCCAAAACACCACCACATACCGAACAAATGCTCAATACTGTGAAATTCACATGAAATACAGTGTCTATTCTTTCTCTGTTACATAGAGATAATGCATTTCTTAATTTAGCAATATTACGAAGATGCAGGGAGGCTGTTCTAGTGATATTAGTTATATGTGCGTCGAAGAACAGATCAGCATTTATCACGACACCAAGATTTTTAACAGATGAGCTTGATGCAACTGAGAAATTGTTAAGTGTTAGCCTAGACAGTTTGTTTCTAGTTGCTTTTGGACCAAGAAGCAGGACCTCTGTTTTATCTGAGTTAAGTAGCAGAAAGTTACTTGACATCCAGTCTTTTATGTCTTTTACACAGTCCTCAATCTTGCCAAGTTTAATTTTATCATCCAGTTTGCTTGATATATATAACTGTCATCGGCATAGCACTGGAAATTTATGCCGTGTTTACTGATAATGGTGCCTAATGGTAGCATGTATATTGTGAATAATATAGGTCCTAAAACAGAGCCTTGTGGAACACCATACTTTACTTTTACAAGGACAGATTATTCGCCCTTTACATTAATGACCAGGAAAGAGCTGTTCCTGTTACCCCTACAAGGTTTTCTAGTCTATCTAGTAAGATAGAGTGGTCTGTTGTGTCAAATGCTGCACTAAGGTCAAGGAGGACTAGTAAAGACACATTTCCTTTGTTGGAGAATGATAGATCATTTACAGTTTTTACTAGTGCTGTTTATCTACTGTGATGTGGCCTAAAACCAGACTGAAATTTTTCATGTAAATGATTCCTATGCAAATAAGAGCTTAATTGTTTTACTAACACTTTTTCCAGGATCTTCGATATAAAGGGGAGATTTGAGATAGGTCTATAGTTTGATAGTTCACAGGGAGTTTGAGGTTCGCTTTCTTAATCAGCGGTCTAATTACTGTTTAAAAGTTTTTGGGATGTATCCAAGGCTAAGAGAGGAGTTTATTTTTGACAGAATAGGCTTGGTCCAAGAATTGGGTCCAAAATACAGGTAGATGATTTTGCAGAAGAAACTATTTTAACTAGTTCATTTTCTTGAAGTACGGTAAACGATTCTAGCCTCTCTGCAGTGACTAATATTCTCAGGGTCTAGACTGGCATTGGAAGACAGCAGGTTTGTGGAGTTTAACTGTGTGTTCAACATTTTCTGCCAATTTTTTTTCGATTTTATCACTAAAGAAATTCATAAAATCATTGCTGCTATAGACTAATGGCATCTGGGGTTCAGTGACTTTTTTGTTCTCTGTTATTTTAGAAGTTGTGCTAAATAGTAATCTAGGATTGTTCTTATTGTTTTCTATGAGAGAGGAGAGATAGACTGAGCGTGCTGCAGTAAGAGCTCTTCTATATTCTATAAGGCTCTCCTTTCAGGCGGACTGGAACACTTCTCTATTTTCGCTCTACTTGTCTGCAGTCTGTTTTAAAGCTTGAGTGTGATCGTTATACCAAGGGGCCAGTTTTTTCTGCCGTACTATTTTACTTTTTAATGGAGCCACACTATCTAGGGTAGATCGAAAAGTATCCTCTAGGAATTTGGTCATAATATCTAACTCGGTAGGATTAGATGGGCATCTGACAGAACCTGATAAATGAGGATGGTTTCTGATAAAGCTGCCAGCTGTGGATGAAGTTATAGTCCGCTTGACACGATAACATGGTGATGAACGCAGATTAACACTAAACTGGATTTCGTAAGAGGTTTTTATTTGTTGATCGAGTATATTCAGTAAAAGAACTTCAAAAGAAGAGAATGTATATCCTACTTTCTGGCTCACGTCTAAAGTTTTAGTATGAATGGTTGCTATACTTCCACCCTGGCCGCTTAAACGAGGGCTATGAGCATAACTGTAGCCTGTGGGAGTGGCTTCGTTTAGACTAAAGTACTCATCGGGTCTAATCCACGTTTCGGTGAGGCACAGAGCATCGAAATTGTGATCTGTAATAATTTCATTTACAATAATGGCTTTAGATGTGAGGGACCTTATGTTAAGCAGTCCTAACAAGTCTGTGCCAACTGTGGTTAGGAAGAAAGTTTAGAATTAGAACGCTTGAATCAGATCTGGACCCTTTTTGTTATTTTCCTTAGAGAGGAAAATGAACATTTCTTTAAGTGGATTCTTAAGTGGACCACCCGAATCTGCAGGCAGATTGGCTATAAAGGGCCGCCTCGCTGCAAGCGCCACCCTCCAGCAGTCCAAGGAGAAACCTCAAGATGCGTCTTACTCAGCGCCATGCTTTGATCACGGACTCCTCGTCAGAAGGTTTTCCAGTTCCCAAACTTCATCCTCGAGTAGGTGAGAAGTCGAAACCAGTCGTCAACTACAATGCTTTGCCTGTGTGAAGCCCCATCAAGACTCTAGAGACAGCCACTGAAAGCGTGAGTTACAACACATTCTCAAATGAGGTTCCCCTCTCCGAGGACTCAAAGTCCGGCTTCTCGACTTCAAAGTAAGGCTGGCTATCTTTTATTTGTGCAGTCAGGATTTTATGCTATTTTATTCAAAGAATTCTCTTTTAGATATATTAGTTTAGGGTAAGTTTCCCTATGTTCCCATGTTTTAATTGCATTCCCAAGAAGCACCCTAACTCACCTTTCCATACCATTTTAAACGGAGTATTAAGTTACATTAATTGAGCACATTTCTTTTTCAGTTTTCTTTTTTTGTTTATAAACAAAGTTATCAAATTGTCATGTCACATTGTCAATAAAGATCTCTTTTTGATTAAAGCATCCTTGAGTGTTTGTCTCTCTCCTGCATTAGTCTGTAGACGTGAAACTAAATCCAAGTTACTATGACTTCCTCTAAGTTTAAGCAATAGTAATCATTGTCAAAATCAGATTAAAACTGCAATAACAGCTACACTAACGATGTCAAGCTTGTATACGATAGATGAACCTTCTGTGGTGTTATACAGAAGCATTTTCAAAAAGGTTCTATGCACACCTGTATACATAACATTGTCCATCGACCTGAAGGACCCTTTCACAATGCAAAGAACATGAAAGGTGTCATGAAAGGTGTGAGTGTTCAGAGATAGGGAAGATCATGGAAGACTGGAAACCTCACAAAATACCACATTAATTAACTGGATGGACAGCCTGTACTAGTGATAAGTGGAACCATTTCTTACTCTTTGTATAAATCTACACTCACAGGGTTTGTCAAAAACAGATGATGCTGTCATGGTCCTTTTGAGAAAGAAAGAGCTTACTTATAAAGGCTGTTTTGTAGAAGTCTGTAGGGTTGTCACCAAGGATAGCTGAAAGCCCTCTGAGCACCAGTGTCTGAACATCATTTGTCTCTTTAGTCGTTCGAGGAGTAAAATGACGACACAAATTTCATAGTTAGAATAACAAGAAATTAATGGTCTATAAGAAAGATGAACCACCCAAGCACAATTTTGATTATATTGCACAACCGATACAGTAGCACTTTCTGTGACCTGTAGTTATTACATAAGCATTGAAAAACAATGTAATCCAAGTGTATAATGGCTATGGACCAACCCTGACCTGTTGTGATAGCTGTGTTAACATCTGCACAATGTTCCCTCATAGACTAAAATACCTCAATAAGACGGAGACTGTAAGGGTTGATGCTTTCATAGAATTCCTTGCTTGAGGTTCTCTCTCACAATCCTGTTGAACTCTATGAACACCGATAAAATACAAAGGAAAATAGGAGTTTACATTTGAAGATTTCAGTATTACTGAGGCCTGTAGACACAGCCATCTTGCTCCATCACTTTGTAGCCTCCTTGTTCCATCCCCAACCAGCTACATCTGACCAATATCCAAACAGCCATACATTCTTATATGGACCGTGAAGAATAAATAGGCAATGGAATGAATTAAGAAAGAATGGCAAAGAAATATCCACAGACATCAAAATGACATCAAATACTGATAGAAAGATAAGTAGGGCAAAACCATTGGCATTATTTCTCTTGAACATACCTGATCTTCCATGAAAAGAGCAGACCAGCAGACCATCTTACTTATGGCAGGTTTAGCTCTTTTCTTCTCGATGCAAAGGTCACATCCACCTTCTGTTTTACAACTTGTCCATTGGTATTCTCTTCTGCATTTCATCAACCAAGTATTTTTGGCCACTTTTGAGGACTGACCAATCAAATCCCTCAAGAAAGTTTGGTCAGTAGTTGAGCTCACTTTTCTTGGCTTTTTGATGAGTCTTTACTGCAATAACAAGGCATCCTGATTTCCTACACTTTGTTTTGTAATTAGCCATTTTATATTTCAAGCCATTTTTCCAACCACTACACTGACCAGCTGAACCTGTAAAAAAAACAGAACATACAAAAACTTGACTCAGTCTTGCAGTTACATTAATTCCACTGATAAACGTTAACTAATCTCTGATAATGACTAGGGCTGTGATGATAACTGTGTTACTGTATACTGTGGGAGGCTCACCTGAGAGAGGGGCGTGAGGCAGAGAGAGGGGAGCGGTAGGCAGGAGACAGGAGGCCAAGAGAGGGGCACAGTGGTCACAAGACATGTGGCTCAGTGGGGAGAAGGGCATGGTGGGCGTGAGACGCAAGGCGGGGTGAGGTGTGGTGATTACCAGTAAATGACAAATCATGAAGATACTTTCCTTTTAAGTGACACTTTTTAATCCCACAAATTTACCAATTTAGCATTTAACCCATCCATGAAGTGAAACACCACATACACACGAGTGAATACACACACACACACACACACACACACACACACACACACACACTAGGGGGCAGTGAGCACACTTGCCCAGAGAGGTGGGCAGCCCTATTCACGGTGCCTGGGGAGCAACTGGGGGTTAGGTGTCTTGCTCAAAGACACCTCAGTCATGGACTGTTGGCACTGGGGATCAAACTGGTAACCTTCTGGTCACAGGGCCAGTTGCCTAACTTCCACCCCACAACTGCCCACAATTTTTTCGCTGCACTAAAAAATCCTTACTGAAGCAGCCAACAAACTAATGAAAAGTTGGTTAATTCACTGCTGTATAAATGCAACATATCACTAATGTGCAACCTTAAAACCATTTTGCTAGGTAATCCTATAGCTAAACTGAGACCTGACAGAATCACCACAGCTACGTGCAGACACAGTCTTCTTCTTCTTTCGACTGCTCCCTTTAGGGGTCGCCACAGCGGATCATCTGCCTCCATCTTGCCCTATCCATTGCCTCCTCTACTTTTACACCAACCATCTCCATGTCCACCTTCACTACATCCATAAACCTTCTCTGAGGTCTACCTCTTCTCCTTCTACCCGGCAGCTCCATCTCCAACATTCTTTGACCAATATAGCCACTATTCCTCCTCAACACATGTCAAAACCATCTCAGCCTGTCCTCTCTGGCTTTATCTCCAAACTGATCCACCTTCACTGTCCCTCTGATCTGCTCATTTCTAATCTTGTCCATCCTAGTCACTCCCAACAAAAATCTCAGCATCTTCATCTCCGCCACCTCCAGCTCAGCCTCCTGTCTTTTAGACAGAGCCACAGTCTCCAAACCAAACATCATAGCAGGACGCACTACTGTCTTGTAAACCTTCCCTTTCACTCTTGCTGCTATCCTTCTGTCACACATCAGCCCTGACATCCGTCTCCACCCACTCCATCCTGCCTGCACCCTCTTCTTCAGCTCTTTTTTGCACTGTCCATTGCTCTGGATGGTTGACCCAAGATATTTGAAGTCATCCACCTTTACAACCTCTACTCCTTGCATCTTCACCTATCCACCTTCCTCCCTCTCATTCACACACATGTATTCCATCTTATCTCTACTGACCTTCCTCTCCTCTCCAGTGCAAACCTCCACCTCTCCAGATTCTCTTCCACCTGCTCTCTACTCTCACCACAGATTACAATGTCATCTGCAAACATCATGGTCCATGGAGCCTCCAGCCTGACCTCATCTGTCAACCTGTCCATCACCATTGCAAACAAGAAGGGGCTCAAAGCTGATCCCTGATGTAACCCTACCTTCACCTTGAAACCATTTGTCACTCCAACTGCACACCTCACCACTGTCTCACTATCCTCATACATGTCCTGCACCACATGCACTAACATACTTTTCAGCTACACCTGACTTCCTCATACAGTACCACAGTTCCTGTCTTGGCACCCTATCATATGCCTTCTCTAGATGATTGCTCAATAATTTAATTAAAATCAAATTCGGGTTTATAGTGTTCTCAGACATCCATATGCATACAGATCCAAGGAATGGGTACAGGTAATTTACCCGTGTTATCAGAATTCGACTCACAGTGGACTGACTGGTGTTATATCGTTGGGCCAGGTCACTTTCAGTCCCATGTACAAGAGAATAAGTGAATACATGAATAAAAAAATGCCATAAGGATGGTTGCATGGTGCAAACCTGAGTGATGGGGATAATCTTATTAATCATGATTTGTTAGAATATCATTTTAGTAGGGTAAAAAAAAGGAGTAAGAGAAAGTTATCAGACCCTGTGCGAATTTCAGATGTTTTTGTTCAGATGGAAGTCCAGTGTGACTAAGACCATCAGACATTCAGCCACCAGCATGACCCCAACATCAGAAATCCTGTCAACAGCTTTCAAGGACCACCATGTGGAAGTCAGGCAGTGCAATTCTTCTCGCCTGACACAAGAGGAGAGGTTTATCATTTAAGTCGAGGACTGTTACAGTCAGGCTCATCTGCACAAACTTCAGCCGCTGTCTCCAGAAAAAGCATGTGTAGTAGTCTAACATGGCGAGTGTTCCCACAATGCGGTAAAAAAAAGAAAAAGAAAAGTCTGTTCTTTTGCCTGTTACTTTATACTGCCATTATGAATGTCATTTCAGCCGTCATTGATTCCGAAGCTGAGAAACCTCATCTACTGCAAAGCTGCTGACTCCATTGAAACCCCTGAAGTCACCTTTTACAAGTTGCTGCATTAGATGGGGCTCCTTTGAGCCCAAGAGCGCTCTTAAGGCAAAGCCTGTTAAATTACATACTTGTTCCCTTCACACTGACCTGATGACCTTTTCTCGTTTTCGACTCTCGAATTTGGCTTTTTAGGCCTACCTTAATTAGAGAAATGTAATCCCTGCATTTTTTGTACACAAGTTATTGTCTTTATCCAATTCCTGTTTTGAGCATTGTATCACACTGCCAAAAATAATAGTCAAGTTTATATCCATTGAAATTCCTGGAATTGATTACCCTGTAAAAATTCCCTCAGAATACACAGATCTCCAAGTTTTAATGTTAAAAGTAATGCCACCAAATTACTTCCCCATCATTCTTATGACGATGCAAAAGAGTTTGAGAACTATACCCTAACAAACTCTAATCTACCCACTAGCACAAGAGGAGGAGAAAGCTATAGATACCTACATGGAATAGTTCATCCTTGCATATATTGTAGGGGACTGAATCCAATTGCTAAAAGGTACTCTTACCTGTTTCTGTTAATCCTGGTTATTCTAGAACAGTTACATGGAGCAAAATCTTACGAAACTAGACCTCCCAATGCCTAAAATCTTATTGGAATTTGTAAGGGAACAAATGGAAGACAGCTTTTGTGAACAGTAGCAGGCACTACAAATATCTGGCAATGTCGTTCAGTCTTTTGAATGTCTTCTCTTCATCCATATTAAAAACATTTATTAATGACAGTCTAAGAGATGTGATTGAAAAATTCATAACTGTATATATAGATGACATTCTTATCTACTCACCAGACCCCAAGACCCATGTAGATCATGATTGGCTAGTGCTAAAACTCAACTCAAACGTAACCTGCGAGTCTGTTACCTTCCTGAGTTATATCATCAGCTCTAGGTGGTGTCATCATGGATGATTACATGGTTGTAGCAGTGCCCAAAACCCACAAATGTTGAAGAGTTAAAGATTCCTAGGGTTTTCAAATATCTACACCCGTAAGGGCACCCCTAAGAAAGTGGTGTGGTCTCCAGAGACAGAAAAGCGCATTTTGTGCAATTAAGGAAGCATTAACTTTTGTACACATTCTTTAACACCCTGATTCCTCTGAACCATTTGTAGTTGAGATAGATGCCTTAGAAAAATGGACAAAGAGATATTTTGTCCCAATGCCAAGTAACCCTTCAAAATTGCATATCGTACTCCCACAAACTCACACCAACCAAACATAATTATGGGGTAGGGGATTGCAAACTCCTGCTGTGAAACTGGCCTTTGAGGAATGGAGACATTGTTTAGTTGACATTTTCTTGTCCATAGGGATCTTGAATATCTAGGTACAGCTAAACACTTAAGCTCTGTCAAGCTTGCTGATCTTGATTATTTTACAGATGAGAACATTCTGCTCTCAAATGTGACAAATTTGTCTATTTATTGGGAGAAAGACAAGGACAAGGTCCTAGAGGGAGACAAAGTACAAAGTACAATGTACAAAGTTACTGTCCTCTCGGATAAAATGTATGTTCCTGAGCAGTTCTGAGACAAACTTATCACTTGGGCTCTCTTTGCTAACATTTGATCATCTGGGAGAAAGACACACTCAACAACTCCTATCTAACCAATACTGGTAACCAGTACCTGAATACTGCTACACACAAATTTGTGTCCTCATGTTCCACCTGCTCACAATGTAAAACCCCAAAAACATTACCAGCCACTAAACATCTGCTGTTGTTGGTACCTGTAAGACCATGGTCTCACATCAGCCTCAACTTTGTTACTGACATGCCCACTTCTTAATGTTACAGTCCTCATTAATGTGGACGGATTGTAAAGGAGTGTAAGTCTTATTCCTTTTTGTCATTGCCCACCACTTTTTTGAGTTCTGAAACTTTGTTTAATCTAGTGTTAAATTTTTTGGGTATATGTGAGGACATTCATTCTGATTGTGGTCCTCAATTTACCTCATGGACTGTTATTGTTTCTAATGTCCTTGCAGTTCATACTTGGATGCAATGGAAAAGGTTGGAATGCTGCTTAGGAAGAAAGTCAGAAAGAATGTTGCCAATACACTGTGTTGTAAATCAGCAGAACTATCCTTTTTTCGATGATGTTTGCTTTACAGATTAATAGGCATCATGAATTCAAACGCAATGACAAAACCAGAACATCCAGGCTTTGAAAACGACACATGCCTGACTACAGTTTCACAAGTTTGCAAGGATCTGTCATGCATTTTCTATGCAGTGACAAATGTTATCATCATGAGTGTTGCTGGAAAGTCTTTGGTGATCTGGATTGCAGGGTTTAAGGTAAAGAAATCTGTCAATGCTACTTGGTATTTGAGTCTGGCAGTGTCTGATTTCATATGCTCCTTTACCCTGCTTTTGGGTATTTTACATATAATAAAGGATATTTGTTTTTTTTGGCTTTCGATGCACAAGGTATCATTCTTCAACATATGTAAACTGGTTCATCTTCATCCTTTTAGCCATCAGTGTGGATCACTGTGTGGTCATTGTTTTTCCTATGTGGGCTCAGAACCAGTGTACTGCAAGTAAGGATTCTGTGATAGTCATGCTAGCCTAGAACATCTCAGCAGCACTTAGCCTACCATCAGCCTTTTAATCTGATGTTTTGTATTCTGCCCACACACAGACAACGATTTGTTACACAAATTACAAGAATGATCAACAGAAGGTTGAGTTTTTACCTGTCAGGATTAACAGTTGTTCTTGCTAAAACCAACAGGTGTCTGAACCTGTGTCTTTATACTTTTATGAGGAAGAAGCAGTGTTATGCATTTCTGTCCAAAACTGACAATGTAATATCAGAACTGTTCTTTTGATTTTTTTAAAATTCAGAACTATAAAAACCTGAATTTCTTTCATAATGTTCTTATAAAACAGATTTCTTAAGAAACTTCTCACAGGGGCTAGCATGTGCAATGATTGCTACATAGTGTTATATGTATTTAAAACTTCAAATGAATTAGTAACCTTTGAGACTTTATGACCTGTGCAGTAGATGCCCTGTGACAGAGAAGGGCATGCAGTTTGCAACTCACTCTTGAATTCTGAGAAGTACCTGTTCAAATTAGCCTACTCTCTCTGTTGATGTTTTTTTTTTTTTTTTTTTTAAACCCTACATTTTGTACAGTGTCCTTGAGTGTCAAGAAAGGAGCTTTTAAATTTAATTTATTATTATTATTATTAAGTAAAGCCTCCACAGAACAGAACTCAGTGTCACAATATTTTCATAAAATTATTCATTAGAGGGACAAAGATTCCAGCTTTGCAACACTGTATAGAAGCAATTGTTGATGAGTCATTATTCATTCATTCAAATATAAGTAAGATCTTGGTCCTTGTCTACCTCAAAAGAGAACTCCAGTGCGTTTTCAAAATTTCTGTTTGACTCAATAATCAAGATGTAAACAAAGTCATTCAGAGTGGTTTGATCTGAAGTGATAAATTTCATACCACTCTTTACACTTTTACATTTAATTTACTATCCACATAACAAGTGAGTCTAAGTAGACATATCCCTAAGCTTTTAAATGTAATGATGAAATAGGTAATGTAATGGTAAAGTTTAAAAGGAGTACACTGGGGACTATTTTGCCTTATATATAGATCATATGATGACATTTTAAAAGGTCTGGAAAGTGCAATATACAGCTTTATCCTTCACTTTATCCTTATGAAGTCCCTTAGTGACATATACTGAACAGCCTGGATGCAGTCATATGCCAAAAGTGAATCTGTGTTTTGTGTTGATAGGTTCCGATCGAATGAACAATTTTAATTCTTTAATCAAATATTACATATAATAACCAATTTACTAAATTGTTGTTGTGACATGTTACATTAGAATTTTAATTTTAAAATAATTACAGAAGTGTCCATATGGCCTCAATAAGAAAACTAAAAATTATCTGCTCAATTCATTTAACTCATAACATTAATTCATAGAGTAACAGTGTTGTAGTACCTGACTTTGTTCTCAATCTTGAGACCCTAAGCCATTGTTCTACTTTTTTCATATTCTAATGTTTTATTGTTCATATTTCTATTAATTCCCAACATGCTCCCTGATCCTGTTCCAGAGCCAGATTTTTGGACTGCTCCAGCTGTATCAGCTCCCAAAGCTGCTCCAGTGCTGGCTTTTACTGCTTCTCGTACTCTGTGGACTCCCAGAGTTGTTCCTTCTGTGCCAGGCTATTGGATGGCTCCTTAGCTGGCTTCTAAGTGCCCCCTCTCAGCTGGCCCACATTGCTCTCTGTCCCCTTTGTTGACCTGGTTGATGGACTCCGTTCTCCTCTAGACTCTCTGCTGCTCAATAATCCACATGTACAACCTATTTCATGGAAATTTAAGACTTGCGCATTATATATTTATATATATATATATATATATATATATATATACACACACACACACACACCACTTCATTTGACCTGTTTGCAAAGCCTATGTGATAACCTGAGTTCGGAGTCTGTTTACTTTGTGTAGGTCTTTCCTGTGTTTTTGACTATTGGTTTGTCTTACTGTATTTTGACTATGAATATGTTTATGTTGCCTGCTTGTGCTGGTACATGTTGTGACAAGAGTACTGGACTGCCCCAAATATAGACACTGCACTTGTGACTGACTTGCGATTCTCCATATTACAGAGTGCAGTTAATGTGAGTGACTTATTAGAAAAAGTAGAGCGCTCATCCTCATATGACCTCCAAAATACACTGTAATGTGCATTTTAACCTCTTACTTCATTGAGGCCATTTGCTCAACTAAGTGATGGGCAAGAACTGTTGTGAAATGTGAAGTAAGCGCTGAGAGGAACTAAGTGGTACAGCATTTTACTGACAACATTTTCATCATTCATCATTAACAATAAAACCAGCAGCTCTGCAGCACCACAACAAAAACAGGCATTGGCAGGTAAGTCTTTTTTTTAAAACCTGAAAGCAGCTGTTGTGCACCATAAGAAAACAAATCATTTACTTTACTGCAACAGTTGGGTAACAATAGCTGACAACCATTTGAACTCATCCTCAAGCTGAGGTAACTCGAAGTGCAATAAGTTAATATAAAGTTTAACTTTCATTTTTTAACAAGGCATGATTTAATTATAATAGAGGATTTGTACTCCCCAAAGGAACTAGCTTACACTGCAAAAACAACTATATAAATACTTTTCAATTTGATATTGTTGTAAGCAAATTAGATTATTTGGTTTATTTCTATACATTTTCTCTTCATAAGCTTAAGTGAAATTGTCTCACGATACTGGGAGTAAATATGTACATCATTTGCTGAGCCTGTCAAAATTAAGAGTGCAGCATTTTTTTGTATTCTTCCTTTTCTTTTTGTTTTACTTGTGTGACTATTTGATTTTACTTGTAAAAGCTGAATTCAGAATTGTCGGGTTGAGTGGTTTGAATCAAGTCATATGTCTATATGTATTAACATCAACGTTGTATGATTAGAATATCATTCACTTACATGGAAAACACATCCTTCACCAAGTTGTGATGGAGTTCTTTTCGAAAAAACTTTCAAGGAGATTGCCCACTTCCACTTGGGGGAGGGATAGGACGCTCAAACCACATTCCAACATGTTTTATGTAATTATGTGCAATTTTTACCAGAGAGATTTCCAAGTACTCAACTTTTACTCAATGCACTGCATTTTCCACCTCAAATATCTTTTTCAGTATGCCCTACTAGGCTGACAAGGGAGGCAAGCTGATATTTCAACTGTACTTGACTAAGGTTCCAGTACCTAAAACTGCTCAGACACTCTAAAAGCACCCACTAGGTGGTTTGGAGGTAGACTGCAGTTTCCTCTCTGCATTACAGGTAAAACATTGCTCTTTTACTTTCATCACCTTCATGAATGGACTTGATGCTTCTAATGATTTAAAGGCTTCTTTTGAATCTGCCTTCAGGAATAAAGTCTGGAAGAATGTTGCCTATATGTTGTGTATTGTAAATCAGAACTACACATTTTCTGTTTGTGCTTGCTTTACAGATCAAGCAGCATCATGAATTCAACTCCAATGACAGAACCAGAACATTCAGGCTATGAAAACCACACAAACTCTACTACAGTTCCACCAGTTTGCAGGGATGCGTCATGCATTTTCTATGCAGCGGCAAATGTCATCATCTTCATCCTGGGTGTTGTTGGAAATAGTTTAGTGATCTGGATTGCAGGGTTTAAAGTGAAGAAATCTGTGAATTCTACCTGGTACTTGAGTCTAGCAGTGTCTGATTTCATATTCTGCTCATTTCTGCCCTTGGGTATTGTTGATGTGATCAAGAACAATTGGATTTTTGGGCTTTTCATTTGCAAGTCCGTGTTCTTCATCATGTACTTAATTTGGTTCAGCAGCATCTTCCTCCTTGTCATCATCAGTGTGGACCGCTGTGTGGTCGTTATGTTTCCTGTGTGGGCTCAGAACAAACGTACTTTAAGAAAGGCTTTGGTGATAGTTGTGCTAGCCTGGATCTTCTCAGCAGCACTTAGCCTACCAACAATCATTTTTGCGGATGTTAAGTATGATTACCAAACCCAGACAACGATTTGTTACGGAAATTACAAGAATCATCAACAGAAGGTTGCAGAGGTGGTGTGCAAATTCATTTTTGGATTCATGATTCCGTATCTGATCATTATCCTCTGTTATGTTGTCATCATTCGAAAGCTGAAGTCCAAGCAGACATCAACATCCAAAAAGCCATTTAAGATCATGACAGTGCTGATTGTTACTTTCTTGATCTGCTGGCTGCCTTATAACACTTTTGCTTTGATGGGACTTGACTATGAAAAATATAGTTTTTTCCTGTCAGGAATAAGAGTAGTCATCGTTCTTGCTAATGCAAACAGCTGCCTGAACCCATTTCTTTATGCTTTTATGGGGAAGGACGTTAAGGATCAATGTTATGCGCTTCTGTCCAAGATTGAAAATGCAATAGCAGAAGAGGAGGACCAGAAGATGGTCAAAGGCACAGTTCTTACCAACTCTGGGTGAAGCAAACTTTTAAGTGCTGTCTGAAGTGTACAGTAACAGCGAAAGAAAAAAGAAAGAAAGAAAGAAAAAATAAATAAATAACTAGCCTGTCAGTTTCAGACCAAAAACAATTAATTAATTTTCTTCACTTTTTCATCTCTTTATACAATTTTGCTGTTAAACATTTACATTTTTAAAAGTATTTTTGTTTACTTGAAGTTTACTTGATCTGTGTTCCACTGTCACCACATTTATGCCTTTTAAATGATGATTCTGCTCTTCAGATAATAAAATGGAAACAACATTTTTGTTGAAAGTCACAAAATAGCTCTTCTTAACATTTCGGTTGCTGACCACTGAGGTAATTCTACTAGTAAAAGGGTGATCAGCATGATCATGACTGTTTGCTCAAGCTGTATGTGGCTCAGTCAGGATCGCACAATTGCCACCAGCCCAGTTAATGGCGGCATTCTATGGTTCAAGTTTTGCTTGGATTGACTGAATCCTGTAGCAAAAATTTATTATTTATAACTACACAAAAATTTGTAGGGGCTACAGCTACTAGCTACAAAAAAAAATTTAGTAGTGTGCTACTTAGCTATTCCCCCATTCCTGGCTGTTAGCAGGTTTTAAACTGACCCTCTGTCTGTCTTTACAAGTAACCTAGCCATGGGTAAATTATACTATTGCATTTTGTACCATTTTTGGGTGGAATTGCACATGAATGGTGGTTCTAGAAACAAACTTCAAGTGTTCATCTGTAGCAGAAATGTATATGTTGGTCCTATAAAAATACAATTGCTTCTATAAAACATTTTCCTTAAAAATATATACATTTAAAAATAAAGTTATTCAACAAAAACCAAAATGTGTTAGGTTGTGCCCCACTTTGCCCTAAATGCAGAGAGGAACTGAATGCCACAGTATTTCACTGAGAGAAAACTAACTTCCTGCTGAACATGAGTGCATTCATGCAGTTAATTTTGCATTCTTAAAAGGATTTGTTTGAAAATTCTATCCATTTCTTAATTTTGACATTCTGTATCTATTGCTATGTTTTAAGTGAACTATAAAAGCACTAACTGAACATAACATGTTATCCAGTGGTAATCAGTCCAAAACATTGATGGGTGTTAGATAATTTTAAAGAATTAATTAGGATTAATCACAGAGCACAGTCATCATGTCTCACCTTCAAGGAAGCACACAATACTGTCTTCCTCACTAAGCACATTCTGCCACCTAGTGACCAGGGCTAGTAAAACCTTACACCATAATTCCATGGCATTTGAAAAAATGAAGGAGAAACCTTTATTTATCCCAACAATGTGCTTGTCTATCCTACTAGTAAAGCTAGAATTATATGCAGTTTGCTTAGGCTGTGCAGCACTCTATTCTAACTGAAAATAAGACACCTTTGCTTTCTTTCTTTTGCTGTTCCATTTCTTTGCTGTATTTGTAAGACTGATTTCCCCTTTCAACACTTGAACTGAAAATCACTATAATCAGAAATAACAGCTACTCTTCTAAAATGGATACATTTCAAATTTGGATTTTTAACAAAAGTATTTGTTAAAATACTTTTTGGGTCACAAGGTGGGTGCCTTCCTTTGCCTAGTGTAAAAACCACTACATCCAACATCCCTGTTCTGTTGCGACTAATAGACAATACTGTGTCTTGTACAATGAATTTGTACCTTTTGCTTTTGAAGATTTACATGTTCTAGTCTTTAAATTAGATGAATACATGCACAAGACAACTACTACACTACTTAAGGGCATGCGTAATAGGCATGCATGCCACAAATGTACCAACAGTTGCATTTCATTTTGGCTGGAGTGCCCCTTTGAGTATAGTAATGAATTAAAACTAACTAAAGCTACACTACATAAGACTTGTCAAAACTGAGAGAAATAATATTAGAGTCAGGAAGGAGTAAAAATTATCTGCAATAGAATATGGTGTGCATGCAGTGGAGCAAGTCACCCAGTAAAACTTGAAATAGTTTAAAAGTCAAAATTGTTGTGTCAAGTCATATACAAGGCACATACGACCAAGATGGCGACACGTGAACAACGCGAGGCTCAGCGTCTCTCCAGAATCTGCTTTTTAACGGTTTTCTATCTACTTTTGACTGGACTATTTATCTTGAATTGCTCGGCGTTGCTGTTCTACAGCAGACAGGAGCTTCTGGACATCAATACTCAAACCTCCGACAGTTTTATCGCCGATCTCCGACTCATTCCAGAGATCTCCAGAACACCGGAGGCTGCATACTCCTCCCGGCCGGGCGGAAGTGCATGCAGACGGCGCCGAGAACGTAAACAAAGGCGAGGTAGGCGCGGAGGGCTACGAGCTAAGCTACGAGCTAAGCTAAAGATTATACCACACCGGCTGCCTTTACCCAGCATTTTCCTCGCCAATGTCCGTTCTCTGGCTAACAAAATGGACGAAATACGGCTCTGCATCACCAACGACAGACGGATTATGGATTCAAACGTCATGATTTTCACCGAAACATGGCTAAACAACGGCTGCCCGGACAACGCTATTGACTTAGCAGGACGACACATACACCGATCTGATAGGATAGCAGAAGACTCCGGCAAGACCAGAGGTGGAGGTTTGTGCATTTATATTAACAAAGCTTGGTGCACAGACTCTGCTACTACCAAGAGACAATGCTCACCTAATGTGGAATTTATAATGGTCAAATGCAGACCTCATTATCTCCCAAGAGAAATAAACTGCATCATAATCACTGTAGCATATGTACCCCCGGACGCTAATGCTAAGCTGGCTATGAAAGAACTTCATGCAGCCATTAGCAAACAGACCAAACACCCTGAGGCTGCTTTTATTGTTGCTGGTGACTTCAACCACTCCAACCTGAAAACAGTCCTCCCCAGATTCCACCAACATGTCTCCTGCCACACCAGAGGGGACAAGACTTTGGACCATGTTTATTCAAACCTGCCTGTGGCATACAAAGCAACACCCCTCCCCCACATTGGACAATCTGACCATCTCTCCCTTTTCCTCACACCTCGATACTCACCACTCATCCAACGTGTGAAACCCACTCTGAGGACAATAAAAGTGTGGCCAGAGGGGACAGATGCCGTGCTCCAGGACCGGTTTAAAAACACCGATTGGAATATGTTCACTCACACGGACTTGGATCAGTACGCCTCATCTGTACTGGACCACATCTCCACCACTATAGACAGTGTCACCACCCAGAAACAGATCACCTACAGATCAGATCACCAACCAAAAGCCTTGGTTGAACCGGGATGTTCGTCTCCTGCTGAAGGCCCGCAACATCGCCTTCAGGTCGGGAGATGCACAGGCCTACAGTGCAGCCAGGGCTGAGCTGAAGAAGGGCATCAAAAAGGCCAAACACCACTACAAAGGGAAGGTAGAAGAACACTTCTCCAACTCCGATCCCCGGCGTATGTGGCAAGGACTCCAGATTATGACAGATTACAAGACCATCAACCTCTCCCCCACCTCTTCTGATGTTTTTCCTCAACGAGCTCAACAATTTCTATGCTCGTTTTGAGAAAGGGAACCCAACAACTGCAACCAAGGCAGATGTGTCTGCAGACCACCAACCAGTGACTCTTTCTCCCACCGATGTAGGAGTGGCGCTGGGCAGGATTAAAGCCCACAAGGCTGCGGGTCCTGATGGCATCCCTGGACGTGTTCTCAGAACATGTTCTCGTGAGCTGGCAGGAGTGCTGACGGACATATTCAACCTGTCCTTGGCCCGTGCTGTGGTACCAAACTGCTTCATAACCACCTCCATCGTCCCGATACCCAAAAATTCCAAACCATCACGACTGAATGACTACCGCCCGGTAGCCCTCATCCCCATCATCACAAAGTGCTTTGAGCGGCTGGTCCTAGCACAGCTCAAATCCTGCCCATCCCCTCAAACTCATCACAAAACTCACAGACTTGGGTATTAGTTCCCTCATGTGCAACTGGTTACTGGACTTCCTGACCAACCGGCTCCAACATGTCCGGTGGGACAACCACTGCTCATCCACCATCACCATAAACACCGGTGTACCACAAGGCTGTGTGAGGAGTCCCTTCCTCTACTCCCTCTTCACCCATGACTGCAAGCCTGTCGATGGTTCCAATACCATCATTAAGTTTGCAGATGACATCACGGTGCTTGGCCTCATCAAAAACAACGATATATAGGGAGCCTATAGGGAGCCTATAGGGAGGAGGTGGATCATCTGGCTGAGTGGTGCGACACAAACAACCTTCTGCTCAACGCTGAGAAAACTAAGGAGCTCATTGTGGACTTCAGAAGGGATGCTGACCCACATCCACCCATCCACATCAAGGGGACGGCAGTGGAGCGTGTGAACAGCTTCAAGTTCCTTGGTGTCCACATCTCCAAGGATCTCACCTGGACGACCAGCTGCTCCAAGCTGGTAAAGAAGGCTCACCAGCGCCTCTTCTTTCTGAGGAGGCTGAGGATGAACCACCTGTCCTCAGACATCCTGGTGAACTTCTATCGCTGCAAGCAAGCAAGCAAAATTTATTTATATAGCGCTTTTTACAACAGGTGTTGTCACAAAGCAGCTTTACAGAACAATCAGTATTACAGAGAGAAGAGAAAAGAAGAAAGAAAATCCGGGTCCGAGCCCCCATGAGCAAGCCAGCGGCGACGGTGGCAAGGAAAAACTCCCTAAAAGAGGAAGAAACCTTGAGAGGAACCAAGACTCAGAAGGGGAACCCATCCTCCTCTGGTCGACACCGGACAGCAAACATTATTGGTATGGAGTATTATAGTAAAGTGGGAAAAGAAAGAGAGAGATCTGAGGGTGAGGACTGCACAGCGCTGTACAGCAAGAAGCTCAGTGGTGGTCAAACCGGTCCAGAAGGCTGGTGAGCAGCGGCACCAATCAAGGCAGTAGAGGCAACAGCATCAGGCGCACAGGATGGGCAGCTGATCAGCTCGGCAGAGAAAGGAGAAGAAAAAAACAGAGTTAGTACTGTAAAGAGTGGCTGACCACAGATTACAGTAAAACAGAGCAGTGTAGACTCCAGCAGGTCTAGACCTGACAGGGAAGACTAGTCACCAAATGCTTGACTGTACAAATAAGTTTTTAGCCTAGACTTAAAGATTGGGGATGTGTCTGATTCCCGAACATTGGCAGGAAGATTATTCCAGAGCTGGGGGGCTTTGTATGAGAAAGCTCTCCCCCCTGATGTAGCTTTATTTATTCAAGGTACCAGTAGTAAGCCAGCACCTTGTGATCTAAGTAGGCGTGATGGTTCATAGTGGGAGAGGAGCTCACTCAGATACTGAGGGGCGAGCCCGTTTAGAGCTTTATAAGTCAGTAATAGAATTTTATAATCAATGCGAAATTTAACTGGTAACCAGTGCAGGGCTGATAAAACTGGACTAATATGGTCAAACTTCCTAGTTCTTGTGAGGACTCTGGCTGCAGCGTTCTGGACTAGCTGAAGCTTGTTAAGGCTTTTGCTGTGACATCCAGACAGCAGGGCATTACAATAATCTAGCCTTGAAGTGATAAATGCATGAACTAGCTTTTCTGCATCCTGTAGAGATAATGAATTTCTTAATTTAGCGATATTGCGGAGATGCAGGAAGGCTGTTCTAGTGATATTAGATATATGTGTGTCGAAGGAGAGATCAGCGTCTATCATGACACCAAGATTTTTAACAGATAGGCTTGATGAAACTGAGAGATTGTTAAGTTTTAGTGTTGAGTTAGACAGTCTGTGTCTGGCTAATTTTGGACCAAGAAGCTCTGTTTTATCTGAGTTAAGAAACAGAAAATTATTTGACATCCAAACTTTTATGTCTTTTATACAGTCCTCAATCTTGCCAAGTTTAATTTTATCATCCGGTTTACTTGATATATATAACTGGGTGTCATCTGCATAACAGTGGAAATTTATGCCGTGTTTACTGATAATGGTGCCTAGTGGTAGCATATATATTGTAAATAATATAGGTCCTAAAACAGAGCCTTGTGGAACACCATAAATTACTTTTGCACGAACAGATGATTCACCCTTTACATTAACAAACTGATATCGATCGGTGAGGTAGGACCTGAACCAGGAAAGAGCTGTTCCTGTTACCCCTACAAGGTTTTCTAGTCTATCTAGTAGGATAGCATGGTCTATTGTGTCGAATGCTGCACTAAGGTCAAGGAGGACTAACAACGACACATTTCCTTGGTCCGTGAATAATAGAAGATCATTTATCATTTTTACTAATGCTGTTTCTGTACTATGATGTGGCCTAAAACCAGACTGAAATTTTTCATGTAGATTATTCCTATGCAAATAAGGGCTTAATTGTTTTGCTACCACTTTTTCCAGGATCTTAGATATGAAGGGGAGATTTGAGATGGGTCTATAATTTGATAGTTCACAGGGATCGAGGTTAGCTTTCTTAATCAGCGGTCTAATTACTGCAAGTTTAAAAGTTTTTGGGATATATCCGAGGCTAAGAGAGGAGTTTATTATTGACAGAATAGGCTTAGTTATTTCTGGTAAGATTTCCTTGAGTAGACCTGTAGGGATCGGGTCCAGAATACAGGTCGATGGTTTTGCAGAAGAGACTATTTTGATTAGTTCATTTTCTTGGAGTAATGTAAACGATTCCAGCCTATCTGGAGTGACTCTAATATTCTCAGGGTCTAGACTGGAATTATAAGCCACCAGGTTTGTGGAGTTTAACTGTGTGTTCAGAATTGTCTGTCTAATTTTTTCAATTTTATCACTAAAGAAATTCAGAAAATCATTGCTGCTATAGGCTGATGGCATCTGGGGTTCAGTGACTCTTTTGTTCTCTGTTAGTTTAGAAATTGTGCTAAATAGTAGTCTGGGATTGTTCTTATTGTTTTCTATGAGAGAGGAGAGATAGGCTGAACGTGCTGCAGTAAGGGCTCTTCTATAGTCTATAAGGCTCTCCTTCCAGGCGGACTGGAACACTTCTAATTTAGTCAGACGCCATTTTCGCTCTAGTTGCCTGGCCGTCTGTTTTAGAGTTCGAGTGTGATCGTTATACCACGGGGCGAGTTTTTTCTGCCATACTATTTTGCTTTTTAATGGAGCTACACTGTCTAACGTAGATCGAAGAGTATCCTCTAAGAATTTGGTCATAGTATCTAACTCAGCAGGATCAGATGGACAGCTGACTGAAGTTGATAACTGTGGGAGGTTTCTGATAAAGCTGCCAGCTGTGGAGGAAGTTATAGTCCTCTTAACCTGATAGCATGGTGATGAGCGCATATTACCACTAAACTGGATTTTGTATGAGATTAAGTAATGGTCTGAGACGGCTGTGCTCTGGGAGAGAATGGCTAAGTTATCTATGTCTACACCAAAGGTCAGTATTAAGTCTAGAGTGTGGTTGAGGTGGTGTGTGGGCTCTTTTATAATTTGGGTGAATCCCATGGAGTCTATGATAGATATGAATGCCTTACTTAGTGTGTCGTGAGGGTTGTCGATGTGGATATTAAAATCTCCGACAATTAATATTTTATTTGAAAACGTTATTAGGCTTTATAGAAACTCAGAGAATTCTTGTAAGAACTGCGAATACGGACCGGGTGGCCTGTAAATTGTGATTAATAGAAATGAATGTTTATTTGTTCCTTGCTCAAGTATATTAAGTACAAGAACTTCAAAAGAAGAAAATGTAGGTCCTGCTTTCTGGTTCACGCCTAAAGCTTTAGCATGGATGGTTGCTATACCTCCACCCCGACCGCTTAAACGAGGGCTGTGTGCATAGCTGTAGCCTGCGGGAGTGGCTTCATTTAGACTAAGGTACTCATCGGGTCTAATCCACGTTTCTGTGAGGCACAGAGCATCAAAACCATGATCTGTAATAATTTCATTTACGATGATGCCTTTAGATGCCAGGGATCTAATGTTAAGCAGTCCTAGTTTTAGACCAAAGGTGCGGTCGTTGTAAACCAGTGTAACTGGTCTGATATGAATGAGGTTACTAAGGCAAACGTTTCGAGGCTTTTTGATGTGTTGTTTTATTCGGGGAACAGATACGGTCTCAATTGTATTTATACAATAAGCATTTGTAGAAGTGCTAGCAATCGGCTTATTTCTAGCAGTAACACTAGCATGGTGAGCAGTAACATTTCTATTTTTGACGCTACTTACGTGGCCGCTTTGAAGTCAGCGGATGGCCCTCTCGATGTTCCGTGAGAGGACGACGGACCCCAGAGGACTAGGGTGAAGCCCATCCCTCCGGTAGAGCGCTGGCTGCTCCCAAAACGAAGACCAGTTGTCCACGTAGCCCAACCCGTTGCAGGCGCGCCAGCCGCGGAGCCAGGACTGCAGCGCGAAGAGCCTGCTGAACCTCTTGGACCCCGCCGGTAGGTGGGAAGAGGGCCAGAGATGACGATCCTAGCGTCCGTCTTCTTCCTGGCGGTGTCCAGTAGCGTCTGGTAGTGCTCCTTCAGGACCTCGCTGCGCCGGTCGGAGATGTCGTTGGTCCCGACGTGGATAACCACGGTCCCAAAGGCATCGCGTCTGCGGAGGGCTGAGGGGAGCCGCTTGGCGATATCTAGAACCCGTGCACCTGGAAAACAGGAGACAGTGGCACGGCTGTTTACACCTCTTACTCCAACATGGCGGACAATAGAGCTACCAATAACATAAACCGAGTCCTGTGCGGAGCGCCGAGGCGCTGGGGCGGGCACCGGGCCCGAGGCGTAGGTGAAGGCGTAGGCGGTGGGCTGAGCGCGGCGAAATGGTTGCAGGAGGTGAAGACCGGCTTGGGTGGCGGTGAAGGTCTGGAAGGCCGTCTGCGGCGCTGGCGTTCCCAGGGACCAGGTGCGGCTGGGGCTGGCGTGAGAACGGCGTCTCCCGGTGTACGAAGAGACAAGGCTGGCGCGACCACCGAGGGGGAAACTTCCCGGGAGGCTTCGAGCTGCAACTTCCGCTGAAGGAGCTCGTCCTGCCTCTTCAGGAGGGTGGTGATGTGACGGTCCAACTGGGCCAACTCAGTGCTCAGGGCCTGGAGAGCTCGGTCCTGGGAAGACATGTTGAAACCTGTGTAAGAGAAGAAATAGAAAGAGAGAGGGAGAAAACAAAAAGAGGGAAAAGGCGTGAGGGGTTAGCGGTCTGAAAGTGTTAATTATTGAAGTGAAAGTTGAACACTGCTCAATCTGAAGTTCTAAGCTGTGGTGCTCTCTGTCGCTCGCAGTGACGTGCTCTCTGTCGCTCGCAGTGACGTGCTCTCTGTCGCTCGCAGTGACGTGCTCTCTGTCGCTGCACCATTGAGAGCATCCTGACCAACTGCATCACAGTATGGTACGGGTGCTGCTCTGCCTCAGACCAGAAGGCGCTGCAAAGGGTGGTGAAAGCTGCCCAGCGCATCATCGGTGCACCACTTCCTGCCATAGAGGACATCTACAGGAAGCGGTGTCTGAAGAGGGCTGGGAAAATCAAAGATCCCAGTCACCCAGCACACAGACTCTTCACCCCCCTGCCCTCTGGGAGGCGCTACAGGAGCCTCCGGACTAAGACCACCAGGTACCGGAACAGCTTCTTTCCAACAGCCGTCACACTCCTGAACTCTGCCTCCTGACATCTAAACAAATAACAATGGACTGTACCATAACACACACCAATAACACACAGACTTACACACCACTCAACACCACTTACATCTGCTGTATATACTGCCCATTATTGTATATACTGTGTAAATACTCTACCTGTTCATAAGTACATACTTATCCCCCTTCATATTTATAACCTGTACATTCTTGTTTATAACTTGTATAACCCCCTCCATGTTCATACCCCCTCATATTTTTTAACCTGTATATACTATACTTACTGTACATTGTAAGATATAAATTTATATTGCTGCTAAGCACGTCTGGATGGATGCAAACTGCATTTCGTTGCTTTGTACCTGCGACATACGCAATGACAATAAAGTTGAATTCTATTCTATTCTATTCTATTCTATTCTATTCTATATGTATTACCATCAACTTTTTTTAAAAAAAAAAAAGAAACAATCATTACACTGATAAAAGGTGTGATGAAAATAGCTTAATCATTCACTTAGATCCTCAGAAGACACATCACTCAAAGTTTTGGCTGAGCTCTGTTTGAATACTCTTTCAAGGAGATTGTAAATCATCAGATACATCCACTTGGGGAAGGGGTCTAAAGCACAAACCATGTAGCAAATTGCTTTGCAGTACGGTTACAATGCTGCTGTTGTATTTACATTTCATCTTCATGGATGGAAATAGATTCTCATTTATCTGTAGGCTCCTTGTTAATGTGCCTCCAGGAAGAAAGACAAAAAGAATTTTGCTGCCTACAAGCCGGTTTTTGTAAATCAGAACAGTTACATATTTGTTTGTGTTTGCTTTGCAGAAACATTTCAAAATGACTAAATTACACAAAAAAGTATGGATATTTGTTAGTGACTTGATTTAAACCATGATAATCTATGCAAAGGCAACGACCACAAAGAAAATCCCTGAAGCTTCCGGAGAAGTGGAAGATCTAATGACCCTTTACTCCTGAGCCTCCTCTATGTACATGTTCATGGTCTTCTCCTCCTCCTGTGTTAATGGCTAAACTAGATTTTGGCAGAGTGGCATTCTCAAGGAATTTTATGGCACAAATCATAGGGAGAGGGGTAGTTTTGTGGCATTATCTTTACTAAAAACCTCCTCTAGATCAGAGTCCTCAGCCAGTATTTTACAGACAATGCCAGTATCAGGACTCAATAGAAGTGGATCGTACAGGAATAACAATGCAATTTAAGTGACAGTATTTTGACCATGTGATGATTTCACATGTTTGTACTGAACCTTTTTGCCTGGATTTTTGTCATTTGTTATGTTTGTATCTTCGTGCATTCAATCTGTCATGGTTCTGACTAACGTCTGTTTTTTGACTATGTCTTTGAAAAATCCTCTAAACAGTAAAGCTGAAGTTGAGCAGTCATTTGCTTCATCCTCCAAAATATACACCATAGAGCTAATTTATTTAACCTGTTCTTTCATTTGAGACCTGTAGCCCAACTGGGTAGTGGACATATGGTCACTGAGATCCAGAACTGTGAAATCTAAAGTAAATGGAGACAGGAACTGAATGCCACAGTATTTTACTGAGAGAAAACTGCTGGACCTGAATTAATTAATGCAAGTGACGTGTTGGCTATAATTCTATATAGAATTTGGTTCTAAATACTGACATGCTGTGTCTACTGCTGTCTGCCCTGCAATGTACTGCCAATCTGTCCAGGGTGTTTCCTGCCTTCTGCCCAAAGATCACTGTGCAGCAATACACTCCAGCACCCGCTGCGACCCAGGATAAGCGGTTTAGATAATGTGTATTTTTGTAGCTACTGATGTGTTCTGAATAAATCCATGTAGGCAGAGTTAACTGACTAGCAGTCAAAATTAGAAGAACAGATAAGTTAAAACTAAAAATTAGTCATGCCCATACAGTGTGCAGTTTTTAATCAGAATCAGGCTTTATTGGCCAGGTATGCTTCGCATACAATACACAGTGCACAGTATCAGACAGACATTCACATATAGGGAATAAGATAAAATAAATGTAAAATAAAATCTGCATTCCTACCTCACACACACACACCTGTAGCCCTTACATTGTGCAAAGTATGAGTATAAAGTTAAATGGCGTATAGTGGCAGAGAAAGGGATAAATGAGGTGAGCATCAGAGAGGTGGGGTAATATGGCACGTGAATAAGATGTTTGAGAATTGGTTTGAGCAGCAGTTCCAGAGGATGGAGTTGAACTAGATACTATATATTATGTAGAAGCAGTTTGAAGCTGGAATTTTTTTTGTGTGAAATTTTAACTGTTCAAGAGGGTGATAGCTTGTGGGAAGAAGCTCCTTTGTAGCCTGGATGTCCTGCTCCTCAGCTGGCTGAAGCGCTGGCCTGAGGGAAGAAGCTGGAACAAGTTGTGTCTGGGGTGAGAGGGGTCTGTGGAAATCTTCTCTGCATGCTTCCTAGTTCTGGTGGCATGCAGTTCCAGCAGTGTAGGCAACTCAACCCCAATTGTCCTCTCTGCAGACCTGATGATGCGCTGCAGTCCCACTTCAGGCCCCTGGTAATTGTTGTGCCCAGGAACTTGCAGGGCTCTTCCAGAAGTCCACTGTCATCACTCCACTGTTTTTACTGTGTTCAGCACCAGGTTGCTGTGGCTGCTCTGAAGGACCACCTGATCAACCACCCATCTGTTAGCAGACTCATCAATATCTCAGATGAGACCAAAGACTGTAGGTCATCTGCATACTTCAAGTTTTTGACTGAGGGGTCCGTGGAGGTAGTCTTGTGTACAGAGAGAGAAGAGCAATGGTAAGAGGACAACCCTGTGGAGCACCTGTACTGATGATCTGGGTGTTTGAGGTGAACTTTCCGAACCTCACCTGCTGCTCCGTGCCAGTGAAGAAGTTGGTGATTCACAAGCAGGTGGGGCTTGGCATGCTGAGTTGGAGTAGTTTTTTGTGTAGCTGTCCTGGGGTAATTGTATTAAAGGCTGAACTGAAGTCCAAGAATAAAATTCTTGCATATGTTCCTGAGTGTTCAAGCTGTTGAAGAATAAACTGGAGTCCAATGTTCACTGTGTCGTCCACCTACCGGTTTGCCCAGTATGCAAACTGCAGGGGGTCTAGCAGAGGATCTGTGATTTTCTTCAGATGGGAGAGCACCAGTCTCTCAAAGGATTTCATGACAACAGAGGTCAATGCAACAGGTCTATAGTCATTCCACCCTGTGATGGTTGCTTTCTTGGGAACTGGTACTATGGTGGAACGTTTGAAGCAGTAAGGTATGACACAGCTCCAGTGCTGTAAAGACTGGTGTGAGCTGGTCAGTGCAGACCCTCATACAGGAGGGTGAAACACCATCTGGTCCTGGTGCTTTCCTAACTTTTTGTCTCCTGAAGAGTCATTGCACGTTCTTTTTGCAGATCTTCAGAGCAGGCTGAATGGATGGCTGAGTGACAGGAAGGTGTAAATCCGTGCTGAATCGTGTGTGGGGAGCCAGCCTTTTCAAACCTGCAGTAAAAGATGCTAAGCTCATCAGCCAGCTGATAATGTTCTGCAGGCACTTCCAGATAGTTGATGGCTCATTTGTGGACACCATACTACTCAGCTTGTTTGAGTAGCTCTTTTTTGCAGCTCTAATTTCTTTGTTGAGTGTGTTCCTAGCCTGAATGTACAGAGCCCGATCTCCACTCCTGTACACTGCTTCTTTAGACCAGCGCTACTGTTTCAGTCTGGCATTAAACCAGGGCTTGTCGTTATATTTTATGCAAGGCCTGGTGGGAACACAGGTGTCTTCACAAAAATTGATGTAACTCCATGCAGCAAGGTCAGCTGGACTGTCATCAGTTCTGATTCTTCTCGAACTCTCTGCAGCCTTTGACACTGTCAATCACAAGATTCTTCTGTCTATCCTTTCTGGCCTTGGCATTTCAGGAACATTTCAGGAAGCATGGAAGTGGTTTGAGTCCTACCTAGAGGGGCGCTCCTACCAGGTAACATGGTGGGGCTCAACATCCACTCCATGCAACCTCTCCACTGGTGTTCCTCAAGGTTCAGTTCTGGGTCCTCTCCTATTTTCTCTCTATACCCGCTCACTCGGACATGTTATTTCTTCCCATGGCTTTTCATATCACTGCTATGCTGATGACACACAACTCATCCTTTCTTTTCCTCCTAATGACACACAGGTCTCGCCTCGGATCGCAGCATGTCTGGCAGACGTTGCATCGTGGATGACAACCCACCACCTCAAGCTGAACCCAAGCAAGACGGAGATGCTTTACATCCCGGGATCTTCTGGTATTCGGTGTGATCTCTCAATTCCCTTTGAGAACACCCTGATTACTCCATCTACAGAAGCTCGTAGTCTTGGGGTAGTTGTAGATGACCAGCTCTCTTTCACGGCTCATGTTGCTAACCTGACTCGGTCATGCAGATTTCTCCTTTACAACATCCGGAGAATTCGACCTTTTCTCTCTAGAGAGGCCACACAGGTACTCGTTCAGTCTTTAGTCATCTCTAGACTAGATTACTGTAACTGCCTTCTGGCTGGTCTTCCAATGCGTACCATCAGGCCCCTGCAACTGATCCAGAATGCTGCAGCTCGACTCGTCTTCAATCTTCCTAAATTCAGCCATGTCACTCCACTGCTGCGTTCCCTTCATTGGCTTCCTGTAGCAGCTCGCATCAGATATAAAACCCTGATGTTGGCCTACAAAGCCAAAAATGGTCCAGCTCCTTCCTACGTGAGATCAATGGTGAAAGCTAGATCCGTACCCAGAGACCTTCGTGCTTCAAGTACGGCTCGACTTGACCCACCATCTTGCAGATCACAAGGAAAACATGCCTCCAGACTGTTCTCTGTCCTGGCACCAAGGTGGTGGAATGAACTTCCCCTAAGTGTCCGAACAGCAGAATCACTTGCTGTCTTTAAACGACGTCTGAAGACCCATCTCTTTACACTACACTTATCTAATCACTAACACTGTCTATTAAAGATCTTCACCTCTTTTATTGTTCACTATATTACAAACTTTTTTTTTTCTCCAGCAGGTTTAGTGTTGTGTAGACTCTGTGTTGAGTTGTAGGTATTTTTCTACTTGTTGTATTTGTTTAGGTCTCAATGCATAGATAACTTCAGGTAGCAATTTAGAGCAAAGCTCTTTAAAATTATGTCGACCTTTATTAACATGAGATATTCTGAAGTAATGACAAGCACTTTTGTAAGTCGCTCTGGATAAGAGCGTCTGCTAAATGCCATAAATGTAAATGTAAATGTGCATATGAACTGACCATATTCAAAATCACACCATCAACCTCCAACTTCAGGCTCATGATCCTGTCTGACACTCTCTTTACATCCAGAACACTTTTCCCAAGCTGTTCCTTTAGGATTATCCCTACTCCATTACTCTTCCTCTCTACACCATGATAAAACAGTTTGAATCCACCTCCAATGTTCCTGGCCTTGCTTCCTTTCCATCTGGTCTCCTGGACACACAGAATATCTACCTTCTCTCCATCATGTCTGCAAGGTCTCTGCCTTTACCAGTCATTGTCCCTATGTTCAGAGTCCCTACTCTAACCTCCACACTCCTGCCTTTCCTTCTCTCTCGCTGCCTTCTAACTTGCCTTCCTCCTCTCCTCTTTGATGGTCTTCGACCTACAGTAGTCCAATTTCCACCGGCACCCTGCTGGTCAACAGCACCAGAGGCGATCATTGTTAACCCGGGCCTCGACCGATGCGGTATGGCAATCATATTTGTGATCCGCATGATAGTTTTGGCACAAGTTTTACACCGGATGCCCTTCCTGACGCAACCCTCACCATTTATCCGGACTTGGGACCGGCACCAGAAGTACACAAAGTACACCCCTAATGGCTGGTTTCTATATTTTTAATATAATTTGCCCAAAATTTGCAAAGGTGTATAACAAACTGAAATGTGAAAGAAAACTCTTTCAAATAGTTTTTAGTTGTATAAAACTAACGAATATGTAGCAATTTAAGTTGTTTTACTACAAGACCACCACAGAGCAGGAACTATTTGGGCGTTGAATCATTCTCAGCCCTGCAGTAACACTTTTGTGGTGGTGGTGTGTTAGTGTGTGTCATGCTGGTCTGAGTGGATCAGACGCAGCAGTGCTGCTGGCTTTTTTAAATACTGTGTCCACGCACTGTCGACTCTATTAGACACTCCTACCTTGTCAGTCCACCTTGTAGATGTAAAATCAGACGACAACTCATCTGCTGCTGCACAGTTTGTGTTTGTGTCATTTTCTAGTCCTTCATCAGTGGTCACAGGACACTGCCCACAGGACGCTGTTGGCTGGATATTTTTGGTTGGTGGACTATTCTCAGCACAGCAGTTAGACTGTGGTGTTTCAAAACTCCAGCAGCACTGCTGTGTCTGATCCACTCACACCAGTGCAACACACACTAATTTATTACCTCCATGTAAGGTCTTCAGTCGTTCATTTAGCTTTGGACACTGCTACCTTTCACCAAGTTTTTGTTTTGAAAAATATTTCTTTCTGAATATTTTGGGCGAAATGGAGGATACATCAGGCTGAAGTTAGCCCAGAAAACAAGAGCACTTCAAGCTGATGAAAGTGTCTAAGCTGACCCACTCGTATCATAACAGGGAAAATAGTAAACAAATTGTTTTTGTTGCAGTTCTAATGACCAGCAGTATTTAAAGGCTGGTTAAACCCATGTCCTCCTACTCCTTTTGCCATTTCCACAGCTTTTCATGTCCCATGCTGTTTTATACTGCTAACCTGTTACAAAGAGATAATAGTTTTATTAATAAGGTTTATTCATATTTCAGGATGAATGTAACCCAATGGTCCTTTAAGTGAGATTGTAAATACTGTAAATAGCAAATCCAGTTATTTAGTGACTATACAGCTGGTAAAAGTTTACAATACAACCTTAATATGCACTCTTGTACTGTATTTTTGCAGAAGTGTAGAATGCAGTGGTGTAAAGTGCCAGTGCAGTGGAAACGTGTTCTCTGGAATGATGAATTACACTTCTCCATCTGGCAATCCAATGGACGAGTCTGGGTTTGGTGGTTACTAAGAGAACGGTACTTGTCTGACTGCATTGTGCTGAGTGTAAAGTTTGGTGGAGGAGGATTATGGTGTGGGGCTGTTTTTCAGGAGTTTGGCTTGGCCCCTTAGTTCCTGTGAGAGGAACTCTTGATGCTTCAGCAGACCGAGAGATTTTGTACAATTTCATGTTCCCAACTTTGTGGGAACAGTTTGGGGACAGCCCCTTCCTGTTCCAACATGACTGCACACTAGTGCACAAAGCAAGGTCTGTAAAGACATGGATGAGTCAAGACATTAGCAGAGACAGTAATAAGCTTTATATTATTAATTATATAAAATCATCATTTATAAGGTCCTTCTATTGACAGCTGTCTGTCAGAACCGTAACCCCTAAATTTACCCAGGCAGAGGGCTTCTTTTCCCAGGTAGAGGTGGCTTCATTCCCCAGACTGGGGGGCTTTATTCCTCAGGTTTGAGGCTTCTTTCCCCAAGTAGGGGGGCTTCTTTTTCTTAGGTGATGGCTTTTTTTCCCAGGTGGGGGCTTCTTTCCCCAGATGTGGGGGGCTTTTTACTCAGGTAAGGGAGGGGGGATTATACCAATAAAGAATACCAAACAATGTTTGTAAGCATGTTAATCTGATGGCTAATTTGTCTGAAATAGTGTCGCAAATTCAAAACCTCCTGTTTTCAGCTTCTTAGTGCAAAAGCTTGTCAATTAATGACCAACAAACAAAAACACTGCTGTAAAACATGTCACAGATCAGCCTGATTTCATGGGTTTTACTGAGTCAGTGTTTGACCAATTAACCTAAATACTCTGCTATTACACATGATAATGGAAATAGACCTGAATAAAAGTCAGATATACTAAGCTGCATTTATGAAATCTTTCATGGATTTTGATCTCTTCTTTTGACAGTAACCTGCATTTAATTTACTTTCACTTTCCTCACTCAGAGTTTGCGCAAACAAACAAACAAATGACACACTAAATCAGTTTGGTCAATCTGAACTTGGGTCTTTCAGCTGAGTGGTCAGGTTAAATAATAAATCTCTGGAGCCTAATATTGGAGCAACAACAATTAAATGCTAAAAATTCAGTGATTAAGCTTTTCTTATTCTTATAGAATATTTGTATATTTCATATTTCCAGCCATAACACACTTGTTTAACAATACAACAAAATTCTTCAAATGCCTCAGCTTTTGGAGAAAGTGCTGATATTGACTGCTTTTAAATTAAAAGTTTCTAATTTGATCATTTCCAATGGCTGATAGTTGTACCATTGTTCTATTTCCAAAGCCTTTTCTGGACTGTAAGACTTATCTTGTGAGTTCATCTTTAAGTCGCAAGAGCACGTCCTTATTCCATAACTGCATATTCTGTAAGCATATCTTCATGCTAAAAGAGGTTGCCAGTAATGGGAGGATTCACCCTCATAAGCAGAGGAGAGAAATATGCAGAGCATGGAGTCTCCTGGACTGGGAATAAGAAGCCTTATGCAAAGGACATTCTTCATCATGTCCATGCGTTAATGCTAGTTTGATCTTATTGTGAGATGTCATTATACCATCTTTTTTTTTTCATTTCTGATACTGAAGTTTAAACCATGACCGTCACACAGTGTGAGTAAGGTTAATTTCATGATTGGATCACATTATTTATTTCTGGTAAACACTCAAATCAATGACACTTGTTCTAGCCAAAGATACTGCAGATATAGATAGAATACCAGAGATAGAAACAGATCTATGGACAGCAGGCAGGTTCCAGGCATGACAGGAGATCAAGAAACTGTAAGTGCCTGTTACAAATTCTTATCAAAATGTTTTAACATCACATAAACCAACAGCCCAATATTCATTGTTGAACCTTAGTCATTATTTGAAGCTACTTTTATTAAGAAGGAATTGAAGGAAACATAATACTGTGATATATACTTCCATACTGCTTCCATCATTCTATGCCTTTACTTTCTGATTTAGAGCTGTCCAATTTTTACTGCCCATGTTTACTAGCAGTTCATTTTTTTAAACTATCTGTTTAATATTCAAATAAAAGTGTTTTGCCTGTTAGGGGAAAGACAGTATTGGAGCCCCCAGATATATATTTTTAAATTAGGTCTGGGTCTTAGCTCCTGTGACACCTTGGTAAAAAAAAAAAATTGCTTGTTTTCATCCTCAATCTTTATTTAGCTAAAATTTAAATATCCATTGAATGCAGCTGAACTAGAAGTTGAATGTAAAAGATTCTCTTAAATCTGAACCTAACCCTAATCTTAACCTCAAAACTAAACCTATACCTACCCCTAAAACTAAACCCTAAGCTAAATGGTTACGCTTACATACTCTTGTAACTAATTAATAGACTCTTACGACTGATAAATAACTATCCTGATGGCAGATTTAAACCATCAACCACAACCGATGCATTATTGATGATGACGGCTGATGGTAATCTTTCCGTAACTGGGTAGGCCAGAAGGAGGTCATGCTTCATTCTACCTTCCTAGTAGAGTAGTGTAGATGTAAAGTAGTGAGTGATGAGAATGTTTTTTTTTTTTTTTCCAGGAAGTGATAAGTAATGTAATCTCATTACAGTTTGGGAAAGGAATTAGTAACTTGGATCACTTTTTATAGTGATTATTTCACTGGACCCATCTACACTGACGTTAACACTAGCATTATAGAGCTGTGAAGTGCTGTGGTCTGACTGAACAAACAGGTTTTGGACTGCAACAATAAATGTTTTTGCAATTCTTACTTTTTTTTGTATTTTCTCTGCTGGCTTTGGATATCTGGAACAGTTTACATCAGCATGTAACACATACAGTATATCCAGTTTTCATTTGTATGGGGCCCTTGGCTCCAGTACATTTACATTTATGGCATTTGGCTGACGCTCTTATCCAGAGTGACTTACAGTTTGATCATTTTACACAGGTAGGCGAAGGTGGCTTTAGGAGTCTTGCCCAAGGACTCTTATTGGTGTAGGGTGCTTACCCAGGTGGGGATTGAACCCCAGTCTACAGTGTAGAAGGCAGAGGTGTTACCCACTACACTAACCAACCACACTCCAGCACAAAGGCTGCAGCTGAGTGAGAAAGAGAATAAAGGTGCCGTGCTGAGATAATAAACATAAACAGATGATGAGAGTGGACCAATCCAAAAGCGCATAGATGTTTATTATTTTCAAGATGGCAAATCTACCAATTCACACATAAGAATTAATTTTTCTCTTAGGAGAAAAAGAACCAAACCAGATTTCTGGAACGTCAACAACCTAATCAATACCAATTGATACAATAAAAATCAACTGATGTTCCTAAGTGATGAACAGTGAATTTACCAAAATCAAGCTTTTAAATTAAGTTTACACATATAACTCTGCAAGAGGTTAATCAGAAAATGAGCGTTTAAAGAGATGTACAGAAACAGGCTGACCTGCTGATATTAGCTGCATATAAACTGTGAGTATAAACAGTCGTATCTTCATCCCTGTACAGTAATCTATTATCAGCACTGCAGACTTTAACCTTTCATTTACAGAACTAGTTTGTCCTGCATCAGTGTAGCTCTTTGTTAACATATGAGAAAGAACTGCTTTAATACAATTCTTTGAGGAAGTGAGTAGGGTTGCCAGATGACTTGAACACATCATTTTGGAGAATAAAGAAATATATGCAGCAGTGTGTGTTTTTTACAGTTAGACAATCTTAAAGTAGGGTCTTTTAGATAAGTAACCCAAACACTTTAAAAAGCATTTAAGTTAGAATTTAAAATGTGGTCTCATATTTCAGTAGTTAAAAGGGATTCTCCTCAGTTATGTGAACGGTTTTAGTTGAACATTTGATCTTAAACAGGGAGCCAACACATTTAACCAACTTCATTATTTTACTTTTTTGTTGTTGTTTTTGCTTTATTTATTTAATCAATTGCAATATTGCTTTTTTTATCTGTGTCAAAGTTATTTCACTACGTGTTGTTTCTTGTCTTTCTCTCTTGATTGCAAAATTGTTTTTACTCAATATGGCAACCCAGTCAGGGTTTTTTTAACCACCAGCCCACATGCAGCCACATTTAGGGAAGCAGTGCAGCATTACATGTTGGTAGTATCAGGTGAACTCTCCAGGTGGATTTCAGAACCGAAAGTAGGCCTGAACAGTGCTGCAGCTGCTGATTTGCCAAAAGTTCTACTCACAGAACTCACAGAAAGTTTAATCACAGTGAAGTTCATCTGCTTTAAAATAATCTCTGAGCTCTTGTCAGAGTTTGGCTGGGTTGAGTTGATGTTGTGTGATGGAACTCATGTATTTCTCAGCACTGTTGTTGTTTTCAGGTGAAATTTAGAATATAAACAGGAAATGAATTAACTTGAATATTGCAAAAGACCATTGGAATTATTACACATCATTTAGCTTATTTAGTACTTATGATAACCTAAAAGTTATACTGTATCTTTTGTGGTTCCAAGAAATCAAAGACAGAAGGCCTTGAAGTTTCCACTCACCAAAATCTAAGAACAACCAAAGAACAATTGCACAATGTTTATGTCTCAGATAAGTTTGTCATGATTGGTTCCTCCACACTCCCCCATGTGCCTTATTTACCCACCGGTCGTCCACGTTCTTCTTTGTTTTGGTTTTCACAGACCTGCCCCCCTGTTTTGTGACTCCGTCCCTGATTGTTTCCACCTGTTTCCCACCTGTCCCTCATCATCCCTGTGTTATATAAGCCCCGTGTTTGCCCTGGTCTGTGTTGGTCTTTGTTTGAGGTGCTGTTGGATATGTATGTGCTGAATGTTTAATATGTTTATTGTTTGATTGTGCTGTTTGTATGTTTGATTTGTTTGAAGTGTTTGGTGTTTTTCCCTGTGTGCATTTGAGTTATGTCTGACTCTCCATATCTCCGTGTTGGTTATTTGAACCTAGACCGATTCGACCATAACCCTGGATTTGCCCAAAATAAATCTCAGCATGTGCGTCCACCTCAACGCTCCTCGTCACAAAGTTGTTGGACATACCTCAACTGGGGTGGCCAGAGACAGATTCAAAACCTGAAAAAATGGATGAATATATGATTGCCATTACGTCTGATTTTTACAGTACATACAACTCTACATAATGGAGTCATTCAGAATCACATATAAAAATATATAGAAAGATTCGTCTCCTCTAGAGCTTTCCTTTGTTCGGGTTTGGGCTATCTGCACTATCCAGATAACAAAAACATTGTATGCTGAGATGTGCAAGATGTTGAAAAATATCAGCATATTGTTCTCCTTTTGCAGGTGTAGCCAGTCACCAGCTTGTCCATGTTGTCCAACCCTCCTTTTGTGGCATTATGATCCATGAAGATTTCTGTTTTTATCTTTTAATATCATGACTCCTATTTAGCTGGTTTAGATGGTATGTGTGGTCTGAATGGGTGGTAGCTCCTAAATGGCACCAGTTGTTCGTCAACAGTGCCATTAGGGCCAGGGGTATATAACAGAGGGAGATGATGCACCCACTTGTTCCACACTGTCCTGATCCTGTGGCTGGCTGCTGACGAGCGGATCCTGTGGCTGGCTGCTGACAAGCCGGTCCTGTGGCTGGCTGCTGACGAGCGGATCCTGTGGCTGGCTGCTGACGAGCCGGTCCTGTGGCTGGCTGCTGACGAGCGGATCCTGTGGCTGGCTGCTGACAAGTGGATCCTGTGGCTGGCTGCTGACGAGCCGGTCCTGTGGCTGGCTGCTGACAAGCGGATCCTGTGGCTGGCTGCTGACGAGCCGGTCCTGTGGCTGGCTGCTGACGAGCCGGTCCTGTGGCTGGCAGCTGACGAGTGGATCCTGTGGCTAGCTACTAACAAGCGGGTCCTGTGGCTGGCAGCTGACGAGCAGACATGTGGCTAGCTGCTGATGAACGGGTCCTGTGGCTGGCGGCTAAGGGGGCCCTGAAGCTGGCTGCTGTTAAGCTCGTTTTTGGAGCTGGCTCAAAGTAAGTTTCATTATTGTGTGAAGGGGGTGTACAGTGTGAGGTCATTAATGTGTTATTTTATATGCTCTTCATACAAAAATAAGCAGAGGCCAAGGAATCTGGCATTGAAATAATAAAAATACAACCCCATTACCAAAAACGTTGGGACACTGTGCAAAATGTAAATGAAAACAAAATGTAATGATGTGCAAATCATTTAAACTGTATATGTATTTGAAAATAGTACAAAGTCAACAAATTGAATGCTAAAACTGAGCAATTTTATTGTTTTTTTTTTTTTTTTAATAAAGGTCCATTTTGAACTTGATTGGCAGCAGCACGTTCTAAGAAAAGTTGGGAAGGGGGAATGTTTACAACTCTGTTTCATCATCTCTTTTTAATATGTTTACAGCATTTGGCAGACGCTTTTATCCAGAGCGACTTACCGTTGGATTATTTTACTCAGGTAGGCCAAGGTAGTGTTAGGAGTCTTTCCCAAGGACTCTTATTGGTATAGTGTAGAGTGCTTGCAGTGGTGGGGGATTGAACCCTAGTCTACAGTGTAGAAGGCAGAGGTTAACCGCTACACTACACCAACCACACTACTATATAGTCATGCATGGACAAGCAGTGTCCATGATTTCCCAAAATAATTTAAAATGTTGCTTCAGCAGGCCACAGAACAGTTTTCCACTTTATCTCAGTCCATTGTAAATGAGCTCTGGCCCAGATAAGGTGGCAGTGTTTCTGGATCCTGTTTATATATGCTTTCTTCTTTGTATTTTAAAGTTTTAACTTGCATTTGTGGATGCAGCGACAAACTGTGTTCACAGATATTGGATTCCATGCAGCGATTTCCCGAGTGCCCAAAGATCATGGCCAGCCAGTTCTGGCGATTTCTCCAGATTGTCTACGTCTTTAAATGATATTATTGTAGATGCTTAATATCAAGTTGTTTGCTATTTTATAGTGAGACTCTCAAATTGTACGCCCACATAGTCTTTCACAGAGAGGTGAACCCCTTCCCAATTTTACTTCTGAAAGACTCAGCCTCTCTGGCATCCTCCTTTTCTACCCAGTGATGTTACTGACCTGTTGCCAGTTTTTTTAGCATTAGACAACTTTATCAGTCTTTTGTTGTCCCATCCCAACTTTTTTAGAACGCGTTGCTACCATCGAACTCAAAGTGGGCACATAATTTATCATTATTTACCAAGCATTAATTATGTTGTTAATATGCTGTCTTTGTACTATTTTCAAATAAATATTGGGTCTAAATGATTTGCACATCGTTGCATTTCTTTTTTATTCACATTTTGCACAGTGTCTCAACCTTTTTTGGAAATGGGGTTTAAGATTGCATTTTTTTTTTGTAAACACTGAAAATGGGTCCTACAGACCTGAAAACCACACAAGGGATAGTATAGTATAGTATAGTATAGTATAGTATAGTATAGTATAGTATAGTATAGTATAGTATAGCACAGTAAGGTACAATACAGCACAGTATAGTTTGGTTTGGTGTGAAAAACTCCATTCTAGAGAAACTTACAGAGTGCTTGTTCACAGTGGTGGTGATAGGAACTAGACCCCTACCTCTAAAAGCTCCCTTATAGGAATTACATGATTGCCCATGCATAGTGAAAAAGTAAATTCAGGGCACAATATTTATTTATTTATTTTTTATTTATTTGTGTAGCCACTAGGAGAATTGTAAAGTGTTGCTATAATTAAAATACTACTCAAGGAAATTTGTTTCCAGCCTTTTCAGAGTTTGAGGGTGGGTGATAATAGTTGGTAGACTATATAAGACACAACAGTTGGGGAGGGATTATTCTGCTTTTGGGGGCTTCATCTTTCCTTCATTTGTTTATGTTCTTAATAGAATATAGTATAACTTATGCATCTTCCTGTTCAGCCCCCAAAGCTTCCTCACTGCTGTTTTTAGTTGGGTTGAGTTTGTGCAGCTGAGCATTGAATGTAAAGTATATCAGTCATTCAGTGTAGGTGACCTTCCACAGGTCCAGACTTCTTATGACTATTTAAGCACTGACTGTGTGTGTTTCATAATACAGGGTGATTCAAAAAGATTCATCCAATTTCAAAGTGCCATATTTTTACAACAGTGTTTCTGTCATATTTTGATGTTGCCTGTACAGGTGGAGTGTCACGATTGGCCCCTCCCAGTCCTGGCCTTGTGTTTGTGTTGTGTTTTGGTCTAGTCCATGTGCTTTTTGTTTTGGTTCCCAGTCCAGCCCCTTGTTTTGTGACTCCGCCCCTGATTATTCCTGCCTGTGTTCCCACCGGAGTCCTGTTATCTGTTGTTAGCCCTCTTGTATTTGAGCCCTGTGTTTTCCCCTGGGTGGGTGCAGGTCTTTGTATGGATGTATGTTGGTCTTTGTACTGAATGTTTGATGTTGGATTGTGTTGGATATTTGTATGTTCTTTGAGTATGTCTGCCCATCGATCTCTACGTGTTGGCTCCATGACCCTGGACTGTATCGACCATGACCCTGGATTTGCTCATAATAAACGTTGCTTTTCTCCACACTTACATCCACCTCATCCTCACTCCCCCTTACATGGAGAAGGTTCACATTGACCTCTTGTAAATTTACACAAACTTTGTGCTCACTTACACCATTTACAATTCATTATTGTTCTATAATTATTTACAAGTGAAATAATCATTTTGAAATTGGGTGAATCTTTTTTAATCACCTTGTATAAAAGCTCGTACCAGCGCAACAGACAAAGACACCACCACGTCAGTGTTACTGCAGTGCCGAGAACGATCCACTAACCAGATAATACCTGCTCTGTGGTGGTCCAGATCTCTGAAGAACAGGGAAAAATGGGCAGTGAATGTAGAAAAAAAAAAAGATTTACGTAATGAAGTGGCCAGTTGGTGTATACACACACATAGAAAAAATAGTAATTACATAGAGCTCAACATAATGGAATTATGTGTTATAAAATGTGTAATGTATGTACATTATTATGGCCAACTTATTAAAGACTGAGGTATAAAAAGGAGGCCAAACACAATGTAATAGAAGAGATGTGTATGTAACATTTATTAAAGACCAAAAACTTAATCATAAAGGAATATCTAAACTTTAGGACAAGGGCAGTAATGTATCCAAATCCAACATGCTAAATTCCAGTGTGTGATTCAAGCGTCCTAACAAAAGGCATCTCCTTTTCTCTTGTTACTTCATATCAATCACCTGGAGACACAGAAGAGACAAAAAACATGGCTGATTATTTATTTTTTTTAAACTTAAATACAAAGAATTGATGTTACCCTGCCTCGAATATGCCTGGTGTGTAAATTAAATGGCTGTAAGTTTAAACTCCACTGCATGATCTTCTGGTTCTGGTCCTTAATCCTCTTGTGTTTATAGAGCATATGATGATTGTTAGATACAGTGACAGGAGCAACAAATAAACCCACATAAATAGATAAGAGCTTCTCTGTCAGTTGTAGAGTATGCCTCCTATTGTCACTTAAACACAAGGTATTCAGTTGCCTTAGGGTCGACCTGCAGAAGAACAGCTCCCACCCCAGATTTACTGGCATCTACTGCAGACCAAAAGGTTTAAGGAAATCTGGGGCAATAATACATGACCATACTTAAATAAATTGACGTAGGCAAATGATTCAACCTTAGCATCCACAGGCCTCACCTGTCTATAACTAATTATTTTTTTCCCCCAAATAAGTCACTGTAATATTTCCAAATTCACATTTAGCAAAGATAGTTCAATTAGCTGCTTGCAGTTATGTACAGTCATACATGATGACATCATCCAGGTAAGCTTCACACCCGTGCATTCCAATCAACACCTGATTCGCTTAACACTGAAATGCATGCCAATGGTATTTGCAAACATAATTACAAATGTGGCCAATCTCTAGCAATACAATCTACAATCTACATACAATCATCACGTTTCTTCTATTCTGTTAAATGTGAAATATAGCTAATATGGCTTGATTTTCAGTATTAATGGGTAGTTGAAGGTCATCTTAACATTCACACCATCACAATCGTCCAACCATAATTTGTAAAAATCAAACCTTCATCTAGCTCAGAAGAAAAGGTATTAAGCCATGGAATGGAATAGGGACTAAGCCAAGGTATGGAAGAATGATAAGCAAGTTAACATGATTAACTTGTACCTTCTTCCACTGATATGGAGTATTTAACAAGTAATTCTGCCCTGGAAGAATCATGGCAATGATATGTAGACCAGCACATTTGCTTGAAAGGGACTGTTTAAAACAGATTATAAAGCCCACACTTGATCTCCTAGTTCAAAATGTAGCTTTTGGATTAAAAATATACGGGATTTTTATCTGAGCCTTTCTTAATTGTTTTGAGCCACTGCATGAGCTTGATTTAACCTATAACAAAAACCACTTACATAATACAACACATTCTCCAGAGGACTAGCAGTACTTCAATTATCATCTGCAAATGCAGTCGGCCATCAAACTGTACAAGCAATCAAGTTCATTTAAGCTAAAACCAACATTCTCCTGCACTACACCATGAATAGCAAGTAGTAACTGGGGAGACCTTCCTCCTAACCAGCTACAAGTTCCAAACAATAAGATCTCAACAATGGTCAGATGAAAGCACTCCAGCAATTTGGTGGTGGCATACACTACATTTACATCGAACTTTAAGCTGTCTCAAAGGGTTTAGATTGGACCCTTCATCAGACTGATGTAGACTTTCAGATGTAGAATTGAATTCAGAACCATCAGCCAACTGTGTTTGCACATTGTGGAATTAAACTGTAACATTCCTACAAGCAATCCCCAACTGTATACATAGTACATAATACATAGTTACAATTTATTATAAATATTCACCTATCTTGCCAATTGCCGTAACTTGACAAACACACGCAGCCTCTCTGTCAGGGTCCTTACACATACTTTTCATGGGTTCTGAGAAACTCTGGTTCCTCCATACCTAATAAAAAAAAAAACTAACTAAAGCTTTCCTAGTCTTCAGAGGTGGACCAGGCTCAGGGAAACATTCGTAGTATCCAAAATGCACAACTCCACCAGAGAACTGTATCTCCACCTGACATCACCTCCCAAAAAAGGAAAAAAAACAACAAACCAAAAAAAAAAAAAACAAAAAAAAAACATATATGTTTTCCAATGGAAGAGTTGCACAACAAACAGATGGGACATCAACCAGAGTTCAGTCTTCTCCAATAATCCCACAATGTGAATACTCACCTGCAAGCTGATAAAAACTTGAAATCCATTTTACTGAATGTGGTGTTCTTGAGAACTGTGTGTAAGAAATCTGTGTTCTGGCTCAATATGTCCATCTCTCTGCTCTTACCAGAGTTCTTCCAAATGATAAATCCAGCACAGCCACTGAGGACGATTAGGAGAACAACCACGGCTGCACCAAGGAAGATGCCATCTGACCCTCCATCTGAATCACCTGAGAGTTACATCAGGACATCAGTAGAATAAATGTTGCAATTGAACAGTTACTTTCAGTTACTTTACCTTCATGTAAATGTTCTCTTCTACCTAAAAGAACTCTGAGATCAAATTCTTGTAGCACCATCTTCTTCTCCAGGCTGCTGTGCTGAATGATGCAGGTGTAGTTGTGTTTGTTCAGCTCCTCAGGTGAGACAGTCAGAATGCTCCTCTTCTGGAAGGTTCCATCCTGGTTGGGTAGCGTCTCTCTGAGCTCCACATCCTCATTCAGATCCTCTCCATTCTTCTGCCAGGAGAGCTTCACTGCTTTGGGGAAGAAACCTGTAGCGTGACACACCAGTGGAGAAGAAGAGTCCTTCTGGAACAGAGACACCTCAGGAGAGACTGGAAAGAGTAAAATTGAAAATCAAAGTGCTTTATAATTAATGGTCTCATTTACACGTTAAACATATTAACACTACCAGATATATTAATATTGCAGATATTAAAACATCTGTGATTCACTCTTTGAGCCTTTTCTCAGAACACTGTCTTCTCATTCATAGATTGAGCAAGAACACATTAAATAGGCTAGTTATAATTCTTACAATACATTTTAACCATGTTTCCATTCCTTTATTTATGGTATTTCATAAATGCTTATGCCATGTCATATAGTAGCTTCAACTTATATAGTAGATATTTCAACTTAACTAGTGACTTTGAATGTAACAGATCACTGTACCTTTCCTCTCCAGAGTGGATCTGCCATATTCCATATACTTCTGTAACCACTCAGTACAGTTGTTCTCCAAATAGGTCTTCTGGAACTTGGCTTCACCCACCGCCTCCCACTTGTGTTTGGTAATAACAGCTTTAGCGTTAGCTGCAGTCCAGGTGAGAGTATCCACATCCAGACTGATATAGTCTTCTCCATCATAGCTATACTGCCAATATCCGCTTTTATTTCCATTACTGTCCTGTTCACAGCCGTACATCATCTGAACTGTGTGTACCCCTGCAGAAACACCAACATAGTAAACAAAGAAATAAAGTATGACTGTAACGATTCATGTACTGAGTGCTTTTTCATGAGGAACATTAAATGAAATTTCATCTGGTCAAACTGACCATAGTTTGTGTTGTAATTATTTTATGATTATTTGGCGGATCATGTAAACAACACTGTAAAATGTGCAAAAAAAGCAGAAGTTGAAGTGTCTCATTGAAAGTATTTTAAGAAAAAAGGTTAAATTATTTATTAACACAAGAAAAGCACTGAAGCAACAGACTATTTTTACAGTGAATGAAAAAAATCTCACATCACTAAATCACTACAAAACTCTACTTACTGTATAGTAATGAAAAGAAACCAACAATACTGGACTTCATATTAAAACAGCTGCATAATTTGGCCAGATGTGCTCTTTTTACATGTATGAATAAGAACTTACTTATTATGCACTGGGCTCATAATGGACTGTGCATTTTTAACAATAGAGCTCAAGATGAACTCTTCTGGAAGAACTCTTCAGATGGTCAGTACCTGGGCTGGATTTCAGGTCAGAGTAGATTTTTATATAGTCATGGATGAGGTGTTACTGTAGAGCTGGTGTTCAGTACTATATAAGCTCTCTATTCTGCCCTCACTTGAAAACCCCACTTCTTCAGCTAGGCAGATAGATAACTTGTCCAAACGAAAAAAGAAAGTTTTCCTTTCCTCGAGAGACTTCTCACGAAAGCCTCTACACTTACGCAACAGGTGCGGTTTCTTGTAAAGGGGACAGTTTCTTTTGGGGTCTTCAAACCTCTTTGTCACACCCCTCTCATCATTCTTGATGGCACTGTCCAATTCTGTCTAATGCACCATTATAGGATTGCGTACCCTTCCTCTTTGGAACCTCTCTGTCTTGAGCAGTGCTGTGTTGCTGCTAGTAAGTTGAAAGCTGTGTTTCTCATTTTTGCTTCAGCACGAATAAGCTGGAGAAGAATGAAAAAAGTGGAAAGCTGACATGGTGTTCCTAGTTTTCCCTGTACCATCCACTTCTCTTTAATACTAAATGGCAGCTTCTCCAGAATGGGATGTATACCTGCAGTACGTGCAGTATCCAGATATCACAAGCCAGGCAGATACCCTTCGGCTTTAGCAGACATTTCGAGGAGCAGGTCTCATAATTCCCGTAGACATTAAGGATCTTTACTGGAGATTTTTGGGAAGCGTTCCAACTTGTTAAACAAGGCTGTTTCCATGGCTTCTGTCGACCCATAGAACTCTTCTAGCCTTTGCCATACCATATTGAGTGCTACTGCAGGGTACCTAATGTGAACTGATCTTATTCTCTTGACGTGCTCTGCAGAATCAGGTCCAAGCCATTTGACTAGGAGGTCAAGCTCTTCTGAATGGTTTGGAGCTAAAACATCAATGGCATTGCAGAATGTTGACTTCCAAGACCAATAATGTTCAGGCTTGTCATTGAATTTCTCTAGTCCACCGGTGAGTAGGTCACATCGAGCTAAGTATTTTGCCAAGTCTACTACACTTGAGGGAGGAGCACATGAGGCACCTTGCTTTTGTTCTGCACCAGGTGAATGTACAATATTACGCAGACTGTGATCAGGTAAACATGGACCATGTGATCTGGAGGCTGATATGTTACTAAGTGTTTGCTCTAGGTCAGTTTCCTCTTCAGCTTTCAGGAGACCACCTGAATGAGGATTGGTCTGCTGTGGAATATGAACTAAGAGCCCGTCTACTGGAAATGAATGACCTGATTGGACATAGTCAGTCTGAAGTAGTAGCTCACCTTCATTATACAGTGAATCATCACTGTTTGGTGCTACACCAGACATCTGATCACGAACATAATTCTTTGTTCTTTCCAGCGAATCAATTGGTGGACTGCGTTGAGTGATACCACTCCTAGAGAGTCGTTCTGAAATGGTTACATCTGCTGCTGCTTCAAAGACGGTTGCCTCTGCCAATGCAGCTTCAGATTCCTTTTCCTCTTTTAGCGCTTCCAAAGTAGCCTCAATGCGTGTTTCTTTGACATTCACCTTTGAGAACTTTTAGATGATTTCATTTGCTCAGGAACGTGAGCAAGTGGACCTCACCTCCAAGTCTTTTCTTTCCTCAGCAGACATTTTGCACATGCTCAGGAAGATCTCATTCATCAAAGGTTGCAATCACAGATGAATGTCTTTTTACTATTCTGCCCTCACTTGAAAACCCCGCTTCTTCAGCTAGGCAGATAGATAACTTGTCCAAACACTCTTGAGCTTTAAATGGATTTATTTGTTGTCACCACTGAATGGAAGAGTGCGCTTGGAACTCAGTAAAACTACAACACACAAATGGTTCAAATGAACATACACTATTGCAAATACATCCTGCACAATCAGTTGCCTTGCTCGCTATGTTTAACAGCTAGGAGGCTTAATAATATACAATCACTCACATTTTCAACATCAAATAAATTACTAATATCAAACTTTAGCATGATAATATTGCATCTACTATATTGCATCTGCATATACAGACAATGCTTGGATAAATGATTGCATGCAGGGTGGAAGGAGATGTTTATTAGAACAGTAAGCTGTGCAATGCCGTGCTCACAATGTGCTCTGCTACCATAGAAGAAGCAGGAAATTGCATCACCTAGTGGCAAGGAGTACTAAGTAATTGTGCCGCCTAGTGGCAAAAGGTAATACACTATCAATAAAGGCCAGAACACTCTCAATGTGTTCATACTCACCTTCAGTCTGATTGAAGCGCTGCATCAGAATACCCACATTGACTTTGAAGACCTCCTGATTAGCCTGCAGAACCCGTGCCCCAGTGTTCCAGTACTCTGGATCATTATTAGCAATCTTCTTTATCCAGACTGTCTTTGGGATCAACTTCCTGATGTAACTGTCATAGTAATCAATCTGCTCTTCATCCACCAGACCTACAGCAGTGAACTCTGGGAAGTTTATTCCTGGTGTAACTGCAGTGTAGATGTACTGCAGAGAGTGGGAGACTGAAACAGAGCAACAGACGCTTTTTAAAACTGCATGTTTCATTGCCAAGTTCACTTTTTTCAAAACTTTTCACACCCCTCTCTGCAGAAACACAGCTCAGCAGTTCATTTAATACTCAAAATGCTACAAAAGCACTGCAGAAATATCACAATCAACTCACTCCATCACAACATAAAGACTACAGTTCTTATAACATGAAGATTTTACCAATCACATCACAGTCACCCAAACACCACTAAGAAATGTTGGAGGCACTGTTCTAAGTGAATCTATGAACTTATGAAGAGTTATTTGCTCTGTAATTTTATTTCACATTGTTATTAGTCCATCAATGCTGTAAACAGTGGAACAGGTGTTTCAAGTATTCTTGAAGTTTAAATGGATGAAAAACATGCATTTTGTTCATCTAAACAAATTTTTCTGCTTTGCATCGTGCCAATGATAAGATTTATTTGTGTTAAATAAAAGCAGTTAGAAAATTGCTGCTATATACACTCACCGGCCACTTTATTAGGTACACCTTGCTAGTAAAAGGTTGGACCCCCTTTTGCCTTCAGAACTGCCTTAATTCTTCGTGGCAAACTTTCTACAAGGTGTTAAAAACGTTCCTCAGAGATTTTGATTGGTTATTTGAGTTACATTTTCTATCATCTGGAACCTGTCTGCCCATTCTCCTCTGACCTTTCACATCAACAAGGCATTTTCATCCACACAACTGACCGCTCACTGGATATTTTTTCTTTTTCAGAACATTCTCTGTGAGCACTAGAGATGGTTGTGTGTGAAAATCCCAGCAGATCAGCAGTTTCTGAAATACTCAGACCAGCCCGTCTGGCACCAACAACCACGCCACGTTCAAAGTCCCTTAAATCACCTTTCTTCCCCATTCTGATGCTCGGTCTGCACTTCAGCAAGTTGTCTTGACCACCTCTACATGCTTAAATGTATTGAGTTGAGGCTGTGTGATTGGCTGATTAGCTATTTGTGTTAACAAGCAATTGAACAGGTGTACCTAATAAAGTGGTGGGTTAGTGTATATCCTTGCTGTTGGAACAAAACCTCACATTTCCATTTTTGTCATTTTTCAGTTTTTCACATAATTTGGGAATGCCTGTTGTCCTTCACATTGTGTATATTTGATGAAGAATGGACCAATAGAAATGGCCATAATATACTTGGGGGAACAAAGGCTGGTTCCACTGACTTACATTAAAAGTAAATTATGTTTTTTTATGTTTTTTCTATCTCCTGGAAATATTAGATTTTGTCATGTGCTGTGCTCATGATAGACTGTCCACTGTGAACAGAATGACTCCAAAAGTGGCCCCCTTTGTATATATGTGTTGGGCTTCAGCTCAGCCGGTAATCAGCTGTGTTTGGCCTGTTTATCAGCTGTCACTTTGTCACTATAAACATTATCATTACTTGAGTTTTGATTGTCTGATACAGTATTCCTGTTTGAGTAAATTGATATGCAGTTTATTTTCATGTTCTGTGTAACAGTGTAGGTGAGCTGAGCTACAGAAATTCTCAGTTCTGTTCAAGTCTGAAACTGAGAAGAGATTTAAAGACCTTTGGAAACTGTGGTCACTGAATGCAGTCTGCCCTTAACAAAGAGCAAACTGTTCATTGTCTGGTCCAAACAAAGTGTTGTTGTCTTAACTGTGCGAAGAGTTTTGAAAAAGAGAGGTGAAAACGTTCCTTAGCGGTGGTAAAAATAATGTAAACCCCTGCCCCACATGTACAGGCACTTTGTTTGAGCTCAGAGTGCAAAAGTACAGAGATCTTCATTTCAGGGTGGAAAATGAAGTTCACGAAGTCCATCCCACATAAGAGCTCTTTCAATTGTCTCTATCTGCACAAACTGCAACCATCTCACTGTAATGAATGATTTACTCAGTAGAAAGAAAACAGTACCAGGTATCTAGAAAATCAACATCCTAATCAATAACAAACTGATGTTAATAAGCGATGAAGGTGAAAGTTATCAATCCAAACTTTAAACAGTCATTTTAAGATTCACACATACAGGTCTTTGATGAGGTTAACCAGGATATGAGAGTTTACAGACTGACTGATAGATGTACAGAAACAGACTGACCTGCTGATGTTAGCTGAATATAAACTGTGAGGATAACCAGGCTTTTCTTCATCGCTGTACAGTAATCCATTATCAGCGCTGCAGACATTTACAGAACTGGTTTAGTTCTCTCTCATACAATTAAACTCACTACTGAGGAAATTAGCAGGGTTGCCAGATAGGTTTAATTCCTCTTCTCAGTCCAGCTCAGACACTGAGCATTTATAAAAAGGGGTCGCTTCTAGAGTTTGTTTGTTCACAATGGGCAGTGCATTATGAGCAAAGCTCATGCTTATTAACACGTATAAACAATAGAGGACATCAGGTGTGATGTGGAAGAGAACATGTGGCCCAATAATGTAGATCAGCTAGAGTCACATTTACAGTATCTGTGACTTTTTCTCTGCTAGATGATGTCAAATGGAGGAAGTTTTTATTACTTAATTTGTTTCTATACAGCATAAATATACCTTTCTGTTTTTCTGATGTAATAAGTTTTTTCATTCACTGTAGAAAAGTTTGTCAAATTATCCTAAAAGTAGTGCAAGCTGTAACAAACACTTTAACACTTAAGACCAAATGATCTTTATTTGCTCTTTATTTGCCTTCTCTACAAGTCTGCAGTGTTTTTCACCAATATGGCAACCCAGTCAGGGTGTTATAAATGCCAGCCCCCACGCAGCCAGATTTAGTGAAGCAGTGCAACATCACATGTTGGTAGGATCAGGTGAACTCTCCAGGTGGATTTCAGAACTGAAAGTAGACCTGAACAGTGCTGCAGCTGCTGATTTACCAAACGTCTCCCTCACAGAACAGTTTACCTGTTACCTGTACCTGGTATGTAAATTCTGCTGTTTAATGTTTACACTTCAGTTAATCTTCATTTTATTCTGGCTGTTTATTTACATTGATTCCTCCAGAAACACAACTAGCTTTTCCAGCCCTGCGCTCAACTCACCACTCCTGACAATATTTGAGTGTAAGGCTGTGGTGGAGAAGAAGTCATTTCCCTCTGGAGAAACTTGAGACATGGTTTAGTTTGCAGTGGAAGTGAGTTCAAAATTTGTCGCCTGCTGTTATTAGTGTTTAGCAGTTAGCAGGTGCTGGAGCCTATCCCAGCGGTCATCGGGCGGAAGGCAGGATACACCCTAGACAGGTCGCCAGTCCTTTGCAGACAGACAGACAGACACTCGCACCCAGGGGCAATTTAGCATGTCCAATTGGCCTGACTGCATATCTTTGGACATTAGGAGGAAACCGGAGAACCCGGAGGAAACCCATGCAGACATGGGGAGAACTGTAACGGGGAGCGAGGAGGCGGATGCATGTGCTGAGATAAGCGAGATATAATAGTGGCAAATCCAGGGTCGTGGTCAAAACAGTCCAGGTTCATATAGCCAACACGGACAGATCGGGGGACAGACATGACAAAAACCAGAATCAACACAACAAACGGAGACCGAGACATCAAACAAAGACTGGCAAACACAGGGCTTAAGTATACAGGGAAAACGAGGGACAGGTGAAAATAATCAGGGGCGGAGTTACAAAACGAGGGGCAGGACTATAGATACCAAAACAAACGCACATGGACTAAACCAAAACACGAACAGGCCAATCATGGCAAGAACATGCAAACTCCACACAGAGAGGACCCCGGTCACCCGGTTGGGGAATCGAACCCAGGCCCTCCTCACTGTGAGGCAACAGCGCTACCCACCGCGCCACATTGCCGCCCTTTTATTACTTCAATTTTTATTTTTTATATTTTTGTGCTAACAGACACCTTGCTTGGTTATTTATTTATTTCTATAGTACATCTTATATTTTGTGTTTTGCATGATGCACATCTTTGTGTACTTACTGCTTTTTATCTACTTACTGTGTATTCTGCTGTAACAATGCAAATTTCCTCCAGTGGGATAATAGTCTATCTTATCTTACAGCTGCAGATGCTCTTTCATCATGACCACTACCTGTGCTGCTGCCTTTATCTGAGCAAGTGAAGAGAGTTCACTCCTCATCCTCATCTCTGTGATTTGAGCAGCACGTGAGAGATAACCACGCCTGTAATGCAGGTGTAATATTATGCAGTCAGTATTTTTCTGTATATCTTTTAAGATGTATCATCACATCATAAATACATTTGGTATTTTAAAAAAAAGTATTTTATCAGTTCCTCTTACCATATAAGAAGACATTGTAGTTCTACAATTGCAGACTGTTGTCCATCTGATTTTCTGTGTACTTTGTTACCCTGTTCTTCAATATCCAGGACCTCCACAGAGCAGGTATAATTTGGGTGGTGGATCAATCTGAGCACTGCAGTGATACTGACATGGTGATAATGTGTCAGAAGCTCTTGCAAACCCATTAACACCCATGACTTTGTTATCTGTGACCTTTGTTGGTAAAGAGTTGCCCTAGCACTGGATTTGTTATCCTCTGCAAATCCTTTTACACATTTCACCAGTTTTTAGTCCTGATACTGGAGAAAAAAAATGAGATGAGCTGCTTTAGCTGAGTTTAAAAGTGGAAAATAAAGCTGATACCAAGTTTTGCTGATATTAGTGTCATGCTAGAACCACATATCTGGGGCTTGTGTTCACAGTCAGTGACATCTAGAATTTTCAAAAGGCCTTTTGAGCAAAGTGACCACTACATGACTTGTACTGGTAATTTATTCTCAAAGTGCACCACAATGCTTCACTTTCATGTTAGTGTTTTATGGAATGTTTCATGTTTCACTGATATTTGCTTTAGTTTCACTTCACTAATTGCTGTTAATGAGTTTGCATGTCTCAATGTGGTGCCTTCAAGAATAGAATAGAATAGCCACTGTAGTCAGTAGTAGCAGAAATGCAAGCTGGCAGTTATAAGTGTTCATATCTGTCACTGTTTCTATATTTTACATAGAAAATAAAATGGAAATAGAACTATTTCCATATTTCTACATATTTACATCTTTACACATTTGCTTATAAAACATCTACATATACAGTAAATTCAGTGAATCACTGAATGAATACAATAAGTCGACATTTTGACTCATCTTGACAAAGTTTGAATGCCCCCACTCGATTGGCATGTTTTGTTCATTTTCTAATTTAAAAAGATGGTAACACACTCTACAGAGAACATGCTTCAATATGACATTTTTAGGCAACTTTTAGTACATGACTGATGATTATTTAACATGAAACATAAAATATAAAACATAACTTTATGCTTTACATAGTTTTATATGCACAAATGTTTGCATATAACGGTAGAGAAATGCATGAAGACTGTTATCAATGAAATCCTTCGGGTGCAGTATTAAAGTACTGAAGTGACACTGACTCTCAAGCAGTGTATGGTTAATAAAGTACAGTGGCATACAGATCATACAGCAGTGTTTCATCAGTGTGATATATTACCCCAGAGCTTTATTCAGATGCAGTGCTGGAGGTGGTTGATAAGGAGACTCGGTCAGATTGTGCGATCTGAGACATGAAAGAGCATTAAATAATAAAAGATGAGCACAAAAATGTAAAACTGCTGAAGTACCTGAACCAGGGCTGACAGGTCTGGACTCTGAAATAGAGATCAATAAATATCAACTTCAGACGTGTATGTTGCATTAGAATGGAATTATTGCTTTAAAATGTATGTAATTAAAAACCTACAGTAAAAAGAGTTGAACAGAATGACTTCTTCTCCAGGCTGCTATGCTTTATGATGCAGGTGTAGTGGTGTTTGTTCAGCTCCTCAAGTGAGACAATCAGAACGCTCCTCTTTTGGAAGGTTCCATCCTGGTTAGGTAGTGTCTTACCTGGTTAGGTAGCTCCACGTCCTCATGCAGATCCTCTCCATTCTTCTGCCAGGAGATCATCACTGCTTTGGGGAAGAAACCTGTAGCATGACACACCACTGACAAAAGAAGAGTCCTTCTGAAACAAAGACACCTAAGGAGAGACTGGAGAGAGAGAAAAAATGGGGTGCATCCATGAAACACATCACCAGGAAAAATTGTGGCCTTGATATAAGTATGACAGTATTGATTCATATCATAACACACAAAAACATAACACCTGAACTGTTCTGATGGGAATCTGACTGTGAGAAGCTGATGTGGAATTAATTATATTTTCTACAATGTTTTCACAGGTTAAGTTACACATGCAAGTGATCAACAAGTTACGTATGTTCACCCACTTCAGTTGATTAGCCAACACATTTAAAAGGCACAGTTTGGTCTGTTTGGATGAAGCAGCACCACAAACCTTCTAATTGCGGTTGTAGGACCACAAGAGGAGGATTTCTCATTGCCTTAAATGTTTGTTTTAAGAAATGCAAATTTAGGTGTTACAGATGAAGGTATGGTTGGCTAGTGTAGTGGTTAACACCTTTGCCTTCTATGCTGTAGACTGGGGTTCAATCCCTGACCAGGGCAAGCACCCTACACTATACCATTCATCTCAGAGTTTCAGACACTTTCACCTTAAAACAGCGTCAAATTCAGTGAGTAATGAATCGTCCTCCTGGTTTTTTGAAGTAGGTTTATCTTTAATCCAAATGACTGAAGAGAAATTTGATTTAAATTTAATTACATGTTTCACTTTTATTTGTTTTTGCAATGTGGAATGAATTCCAAAGGAACTAAATTTAGACATGTGAAAATGGTATTTTATTAATAAAAATTTATTTCTTTCTAGACAAAAAAAATTCAAGAACTTTTATCAATGTAAAATAACAAAGACCTTGGGGGTTTCATCATTTACAGCACATAATATCATTAAAAATTTCTGAAAATTCAGAGAAATCTCTGTATGCAAGGGACAAGGCTAAAAACCAATACTATCTTGGGCCCTCAGGCAGCACTGCATTAAAACAGAAATCACTGCATGGACTCAGGATTATGAATTATTATTGAATTATGAAAATTATGAAAATTATTGTCTTTGGCATGCAAAGAAGAAACCAAATATAAATGATTTAGAAATGCTGCCACTTTCTCTGGGCTTGAGCTCATTTAACATGGACTGAGGTGACGTGGAAAAATGTCCTGTGGTGTGTTAGAGTGTATTGGGCTGATCCGAGTTTAATGTGACATTTTGTTTCCTTTTTGAAAACTAAGTGGATGTTATAACTGCAGTAGCTCTTTCAAACCCACTAACACCCATGACTTTGTTATGTGTAACCTTGTTAAACTAAAACACCTACAAAATTGAAGGTCGATAGAGCCACTAGGAGTCGCACTAGGACTGGGTTTGTTATCCTTTGCAAATCCTTTTACACATTTCACCAGTTTTTAGTCCTGAGACTGGAGAAAAAGAAACAGTGATGAGCTGCTTTAGCAGAGTTTAAAAGTAAAAAATACAATACACAATTTCAACTTAAAAAAGCATCAAATTCGGTGTGTAATGAATCCTCCTCCTGGGTGTTTGAAGTAGGTTTAATTTTTAATCCAAGTGAGAGGAATATGACCTTCTAATTACGTTTGACTTTATTCCACTTTATTTTAGGTTTCAGTCCTGTTTTTCATTTTGCAATGAATTACAAAAGATTTAATTTCACAAACGTGAAAATGGCTTTTTATTAATGAAAAAACATCTTTCTTACTAGACAAAACTACCGAGTTTTATTAGTCTGGCCCCAATGTGCCAAGACCAAAATTAAAAAGTGATGCATTTCTTTTTATATAGAGAGTTTCTAATATTCCTAATGCTATGTGTTTTGAAAATGTAACACTAATACAGTTTTTTATTGCTGATTGATGTTATTTTTATATGTCACTCAGGATCATGTTTACAAATGAAGAAAGACACTACAAAGCCATTTTTAAGCATATTTTTAAGAATGGCCTTCTACAATGTACTACATGTATCATGTCAAGACCTACAGCGTGATTACTAATGTAGGCCATGCATATTGACTGGATATCGGTAGCTCAGAATATTACAGGCCTCTGAGGGAAAATCGAACTATATTATGATTTTTTTAAATTACATTTTGTTTTTGCATTTTTACCCAGTTTTCTCCCCAATTCAGTTGTCTCCAATTCCACCCACTAATTAGGACTGCCCCCCAATCACACAATACTACCAATGCTAGGAGAGTGAAGGCTAACACAGGCTTCCTCCAAGACCTGTGAAACCAACCACCACTTCTTTTTGACTAACACAACGTCAGTAACAAAACGTCATTGGACAGCCAAACATGCTCGGAGGAAAGCACCAACCACCAGTTCTGATACGCGTTTAGTGATAAGGGGAGAGGGCGGGCCATCCTACCCACCCAGAGAGAGCGAGGCCAATTGTGCTTTCTTGGACTCCCAGCTGTGGATGGCTGTAGCATTACCAGGGATCGAACTCACAATCTCCTGACAGTGTTTCTAATAACTGTGTAGTTACACATAAATATCGTATGCAACAACCCTGTAAACACTAATGATTTAGTCTTTGTTAAAGATAGATTACAGCTGCACAGGCTGTGTAATTACACGTATATCAACTTCAGTTTTGCCTCATGTTATTACACAAGTGTATCTTTTGGATACACAACAGATCAGAAGTCTTTTCCAGCAGGTAAAGGAAGTGTGTTTTACATACATTTGCATGTGTTGGTAACCTAATCACATCACAGTGATTAATACCATTCTGTAATTACAACGTACCTTTATAACAACTACAAACCCCGGGGAAGACCCAGGACACGTTGGAGGCATTATATCTCTCAACTGTCTTGGGAACACCTTGGCATCCCTCCGGAAGAGCTGGAGGAGATGGCGGAGGAGAGGGAGGCCTGGGCCTCTTTGCTTAGGCTGCTGCCCCCGTGACCCGGATTCGGATAAGCGGTGGAGGATGGATGGATGGATTAAAATTACACTTTAAATTAGGTGGGCATTTCCAGTGTAATAATGAAGTGGTAATATAGACGTTGCTTTGGGGGAAGTGTAAAGCGTCTTCTGTACTTTTACATTAGAGAATGGTTTAAAGCTGAAACTGGTTACAGTGTCACTGTACTATCAACAAAAATGCTTGCTAAATGTTAGGGAAGCTGGCAGATACAGTGTAAGTAATGTTTTTTTTAAGTAATGTTCCTTTTACTGGTGGAAAAAAAAGTCTGAAATAAAAAATGCTGTTCCAGATTACAAATGTATTTACATTTATGTTATTATCCTTGTGTAATTACATGAGAGAGAACAGGCTGTTACAACTAGTAAGATACACTGATGTAATTACACAGGGTGTACTTGTTATCCATCTGTAACAGTGCCCAAATCATTAATAGTAACTACACAGTTACCAGAGACAGTTACTATAAAGTGTGACCTCACTAGTTTCTCTGAATTTAACTAATATGTAATAAAGCCTTTTATTACAGTCATTCACTCACCAATCAGAGAAACACAGTCACTCACTCACCAATCAGAGAAACACAGTCATTCACTCACCAATCAGAGAAACACAGTCACTCACTCACCAATCAGAGAACCACAGTCATTCACTCACCAATCAGAGAAACACAGTCATTCACTCACCAATCAGAGAACCACAGTCATTCACTCACCAATCAGAGAAACACAGTCATTCACTCACCAATCAGAGAACCACAGTCATTCACTCACCAATCAGAGAACCACAGTCATTCACTCACCAATCAGAGAACCATAGTCACTCACTCACCAATCAGAGAACCACAGTCATTCACTCACCAATCAGAGAAATACAGTCATTCACTCACCAATCAGAGAACCATAGTCACTCACTCACCAATCAGAGAACCATAGTCACTCACTCACCAATCAGAGAACCACAGTCATTCACTCACCAATCAGAGAAACACAGTCATTCACTCACCAATCAGAGAACCATAGTCACTCACTCACCAATCAGAGAACCACAGTCATTCACTCACCAATCAGAGAAACACAGTCATTCACTCACCAATGAGAGACACACATTCACTCACTCACTCACCAAGCAGAGAAACACAGTCATTCACTCATTAAACTAATAAATAATACAGACAGCTGCTGGACAAAAATCATTTTGCCTTCATATATAGTGAAAGATTTTGCTTTTCCAACAATTTTTTTCTTTTCAATTTAAAATTCATTTTCTTAAGTTATTTGAAATTAAATTACTTTAAATAGTCATTATTTTAATCACACAACAAGCTACTGATATTAAGTTAATGCATTTAATTAATGTTTTAGAACAAAGCTTTCTTTTTTGTCCAAATATTTTAGATATACAGTGATTTTAGATATACAAGGATTGCAAATCACAACACAAAATCATTTTATATTTGCAGTAAATGACTCCATCACCAACTGTCATAAATTCATTCAGATATTTATCAGAGTGAAAGTTTAAAGTCTAGGTCTGTAAGACAGCTGACCACACAGATAATATTGAATATTTGACCAAGTTTAGACTCACCTGCTGATGTAAGATGAATGTTAGACGGAGATCAGACAGGCCTGCTGATGTTAGATGAATATTAACTGAGAGGAGAAGCAGGTATTTGACTGTGCAGACTGTATTTAATATCAATCTTCATTTCCTGGTAGGGGATTTCCTTTTCCAGGTAGAGGGGGCCTCGTTCCCCAGATGGGGGGCTTCTTTTTCAACATATGAGGGCTTAGAACTGTATAAAATCAATAAATTTTGCCAACAAATATAGCATTATTGGTGGTATGTATGGCTGAAATAGTTGTGCAAACTCAAAACCTCCTGTTTTTCACCTTCATAATGCAAAAGCTTATCAATAAATAAACAATCTCCTTGACACATTTCACAGATCAGGTAAATTAATTAGCCTGATTTCATGGGTTTTACTGTGTCAGCGTTTGACCACCTAACGTAATTTTTTTAAAATAAAATAATCTTATGTAATGTAAAAATATCTGTATTTCACTTACTTTCACACAAACTGCTGACACAGTAAATCAGGTCTGGGAAGTTTGATGCACCACTGATTTCAGGAGTATGTTACTGCATTATGGAGTTATAGCTGGCTATATAAGCTAACCATTGTGGTCAGTTATCTGGGCAGCTGCAGTCCGACTCGGGCTGCAGGAGCTGGATCAGAGATATGAAAGCAACCCTTGCAGTTTTACTTTCAAGCTCAACTTCCTCATTGGCTCGCCACTTAGCAGCTATTGGTCAGAGCTCTAGACTGCCTAATTCTCAGATTTCTACTGTGAGCAAACTCCCCTGCCGAGTCTCCAGAGCAGAAAGCAGAAAGATCTCCAAGAGTTTGAAGACGTCAACTGATCATTTTGCCCATATTAAAGAGTTAGTTTTGCTCATTATGGTTCCAGTCTGCAGTGAGAGATGGTACACATCATGAAGTCCCTACTGCTCCATATCTTCACTCTTCATCTCGCTTCAGCAGGTCAGGCTAACGCTGCACTCCAGTAGTTTCTTTGTCTGGAAATTACATTTGTACGAAGCTCTGGGCTTAATAATGTACATATCACAGATAACAGAGTATATTCATACAGACTCGACTTTAAAATGGGAGAGTAAGAGCTGGTAATTGTGCCATTTTGCACATTTGCTACAATGTGGAAAAAACACTATTACGTTATTAAGAATATTAAGACTAAAGTATAGTTGGCAAAAAACTGTCCTGCTAACAATAGTGATTTGAGTGATTACAAAAACATTAGTGATTGGGTTATATGCTCAAAACACTGAATTTTATGGTCAGTGTTACAGATTTGACCAGTTCCTGAAAAACACTGAAAAATGTGTTTTTAAATATACTTGATTCAGATGTGTACACTGATTCCACCTGAATGAAGTATATTACATCAACACTGTTAGTCAAAATGTTACTGAGCAGGAATAGTTTTGTTCATCAAGATAAAAAAAAAAAGTGTAAATGGACCCTCTAAGGTACAACAGTGGTGTTATGTTCCTTTTTTTTTTTTTTTTACAATAAAATTAAATATTGGAGTCAGGATAGGGTGTACAGAGTAGACACCGTTTTAAAAATCTAAGTGCAACAGATTTTGGTACAATTACATGTGTCAAAACATTGAGAAATGGATTATGTCTTTTAGCATTGTGTGAAATATTTTCCCCAGTAAGTGATATTTTCCATATCGTCCACCCCTATGGTCAATATCAAAATGCAACAAAAATGGGCTGCATGTGTTGCAATGATCCCTCTCCTCTTTAGCCCAGAGAATGCGGCATCCATAATTTCCAAAAAGAAATTTCAATTTTATTCATCAGACCACAGAACATTTTTGCACTGCCTTTCTATCTCAAGCCCTGAGAAGGTGGCAGCATTTCTGGATCATGTTTATTCATGGTTTGTTCTTTGCATGGTAAAGTTTTAACCTGCAATTGTGGATGCGGTGATGAACTGGGTTTACAGACAATGGTTTTCAGAGGTGTTCCTGAGCCCATGCAGTGATTTCCACTACAGAATCATATCTGTTTTTAATGCAGTGCTGCTTGAGGGCCATGAAAATCATGGCCATCCATTATTGGTTTTCAGTATTGTCCCTTCTGTACATACATTTCTGATTCTCGGCATGCTTTAATGATATCATGTACCGTAGAGTTCTTTGCTGTTTTACATTGAGAAACTTTATTCTTAAATTGTTGCACTTGCCCGTGCATTCATTCAGAAGTAAAGATGTGAAGGGGTTCACCAATCTGTGAAAGACTGGTTTATACCCAAACATGTTAATAATCTGTTGCCAAATAACCTGATTAGTTGTCAGATGTCTTTTGTAGTCCCTGTCCCAGCTTTTTTGAAACATTGCAGGTATCAAATTACAAAAATACAATTTCTTAATTTAAATTTTAATGTACATTGTACACAGTGTCCATTTTTGGGAACTTTAGGGTTAATAGTATTAGTGAACCTTCAAGTGTGGGGTGTTGGGTTTGAAGGGTGTCATGTACTGACAACTGTCTCCCTCACTTTTACAATAGCTGCTACACCCCTATAGTTATTTACAAAAAGTTGCAGAGGAGACAGCGTGCAGCCTTGAACACTGGCAAAACTAAGCTTGCCTAGTCTTGTTTGTGAATATTTCCTCAGGGCTGCACAAGGCAGCAGTTGCTCAGTCTTTCAAAGGGAAAGGAATGTGGTAGGAAAAGTGTAAGAGCAACGAGAAAGCAGCAGTAAGAAAACCCTAAGCTGGCTTTACTCATTTCATAATTACATTCATAATAATCATAACCTATACACTCATAATGATCATTGATTTAAAAACTACAAAACTCAGAATAACCAGCTAACAATGCATGAAGCAAAACCTTGAAGCAGTCAAACAACACACTGTATGGAACTAATGAAAAGTCTTTTTATCCTGAAATCTATAGAATCGTTACAAAATCTTTATCAAAAAGATGTAGCACACATTCGCCTGTTGTAAACATTTTGCATAACCTCTGACAAGAACATTTCATTTTAAACTGACGTTCAGTTTTCACATTACAGCTGTCATCCTGCAACCATTTCACCTCAAAAAGCTCCCTCACAAGTTATTACATGAAATGGTCATGAAATTGTTTCAGATAGTTCTGAGATAAAGTTCTGCATTTTTGTCTCATATGTATTCCTGTTTTGTATAAACTTATATACATATATGGATGGATAAAGGCAGGGTCGTATCACAATATATAGGAATAAATAAGCAAACTTAATTATTTCAGACCTGCAACTATTTTTTCATCATCAACATCTCGTATAAAAACTCAGAACAGTGCAGGTTGAATGATCATTTTGGATAGTAAATAAAGTTATGTTCTTTGCATTGCAAAGAAAACAGAGTCAATATGTTTCTCTCCAATTTCATCTCTAAACAATAGGATTTTGTATAAACTATTAGTATTACAGTAGTAGAGAAGAAATTATGCATACAATGAATTTCTATTTGTTAATTTTTCTAAGGAAGCTTCTTGTAACACAAATATTTACTTCAAAAGATTTGTTTCAAGAACTACTTAAACTGTCCAACTGTCCTAGTTTTGCATACCACAACCCGCTATGCAGCTTGGTTGGGACATCCAAAAACACTGTTTCAAGAATCAAACAAGATAATGGTTAATATGCTTCCATCATGGTGCTGCAAGAACCCCATGCAACCAATGCTATGAAAAATAAACATTAGCAAAAAAGAGTAATGTTGGTGCCCTGGGCCTGTAACTTAATGACCCAGGGCTGCATGATATCGCTAAATTAACCTATTGTTCAAAGTGACAATTAATATCTAATGACTGATAATGATGAAGATTTCAGCAGTTTAATATTAATATGAATCACTATTAGAGCTACACTTTCAGGATAAAAGGCATTAAACCTTCAGGGTTACGTCTACAGTACCTTTAGTTAGGGAACATGATTGTAGCGTATTCAGTTTTAATTACTTTTTATTAAGTTGCATTGACTCCGCACACCCTGTCCTGACTCCGGCCTTTTTACAAACCCCATTTCCGGAATAATTGGGACATTTTATAAAATGTAATAAAAGCAAGAATCTGTAATTTTCTAATTCTATTGAACTTTTGTTTAACTGACAAAAGAACAAAGAAAATATGCCCAATGTTTTCATGTGAGGCCTGACACTGTCTTGCTGAAATACCCAAGGACCTCCCAAGAAAAGAAATCATCTTTACGGCAGCAAATGTCTCTCTAAAATCTCAATATAGGCCTTAGCGTCAATGACACCTTCACACATTTGTAAGTTACCCATGCCGTGGGCACTGTTGCACCATAACAGATGTTGGTTTTTGCATCTTTTGCTTATAAAAAAAGAAAACAAACAGAGTTCTCAAAGGTCATGGACATACAACAGTGGTTTCCAGCCTTGCCCGACATGGACTGGAGAAATTATTTAGAAAATCACTTGCAATCTTGCATTGAATAAAGCTTTTTTTGAACTTTTTGACAATTCTCTTATGATGTTTGGCACAAAGCTACAACTCATCTTTACTTGCAAAGACTGATCCTTTAGTGGATTCTCCTGTTATACCAATCATGATATCCTGTGCTGGTGAGCCCAAAAATTAAAAGTTTTTTTTTGTACTTTTGTCAGTTAAATAAAGGCTCAAAAACTGACTAACAAATAAAAAGTCTTATTTTTATTGTATTTTACAAAAAGTAAAATCAACTTTTCAAGAAACAGTATTTGTATTTTATAGTTCTGTTTTAAAACATTTGGTTGTGAAATACTACAACTATATACCTTTTACCTAGGAAAAGGCGATTTAAGGTACACAGCAAGAAATGAAAGATCATGTTGTGTGTTTGAGGTTACATTTACACTCGTGAAACATCTCACAGTAGGAGCTGATATTAATCATATTTCTCTATTATCTCCAATGATCTTTCTGACTGGACTTGATGCTAGATCAGCTCCTACTCTGAGATGTTTCATGAATACAGGCCATTGTTTGTACCTTGATGACCAAAAAATGTATCTGAACTGTACCATTTTTCTGACAGTCAGACAGACAGGAATGAAATATTTTTTAAGAAAAATTCATTTAAAATAAGAAATAGATGTAAAATAATTTTAAAAAGTAGCGAGAAGGTACAACTTTATTAGTTCTCTAGCTAGCTAGCTGCTATTTCCTGCATTTATTTCCATGTGCAGGCAAGCAAGTTGTACCATCCACAGCAGAAAGAAACGTATTAAATCTGCATCAAGCTTTAAGATAGACGCATTTGTTTAGGACACACTCTGGTAATAAGACATTTTTGCAGCTTAAAAACATTTTAAATTTGCACAGAAATGACAGAAAAGCTCTTTTGTGCTGGTTAAAAGGATACTGTTGTTCTGTATCGCTCATCAGTGACCCATTTAAGCTGTTTTAGCACCCAGATTTAATTAAAATGATGTTTCATTAAAAAAGCATAAATGTAGACACACGACATCTAAGCTGCTTATCCTTTTGGGTCGCTGAGGGGAATTGCAGGAAACTTTCCCAGCAGTCATTGGGTGCAAGGCAGGAGACACCCTGGACAGGTCGCCATTCCATCACAGGACACGCACACATGCATATGCAATCACACACACACACACACACACTCTGACACCTAGGGGTAATTTAGCATCCCCAATTGGCCTGATTATATTTTTTGGGCTGTGAGAAGAAACTGGAGTACCCAGAGAACATGAAAAGGACCCTTTTTGCCTGGCCAGGGAATCAATTCCAGACCCTTCATGTAAAAGTGCTTATTTGAATTAGCCTCCTTTAATGTAGCCAAACAGTTCACTCCAGGCTCATTGTGTTCCACTGCCGAAATCCAAGTGAGATCTGTTTCCGCTTAGTCAGGCAGTGATTCAGTAAAATTAATGCTTCATTTAAACAGCTCAGATATTCGAGCTCAGACACAGCGATTTATCAGCTAAATCAAAGCACTGAAAAGAACCCCAAAATTCCAGGGGAAAAAGTCACCAGTGGTTGCAAATGTCCCGACTCTTCTGATCCTCCTAGTATTACATACTGTAAATAACTTTTTTAATCAAGAGAGTCATCAATGGAACTTGCTGCATTAAAATCAGCACTTTTCCTCTGCTCAAAGTCACAGGAGCAAGAACTATGACAAAGTCTTTGTGTGCTCTGTTTACACCATGATTGTTTGTGCAATGAAATGATAAAATCTCAAACCTGCCCATAATGGTCCATATGTAAAAGTTAAAATAGCATTTGAGTGTCTGCATATCCAGACACAGTAAACAGAAAACAGTGTATTAACTTAAAGTTAGTTACTGAGTTGCCATAAAACTTTGAATTAACTGAACATCTAAGTAGAGTGGTGCTTGTAAGTTTGTGAACCCTTTAGAATTTTCTATATTTCTGCATAAATATGACCTAAAACATCATCAGATTTTCACACAAGTCCTAAAAGTAGATAAAGAGAACCCAGTTAAACAAATGACACAAAAATATTATACTTGGTCATTTATTTATTGATGAAAACGATCCAATATTACATATTTGTGAGCCCCTGTGCAGCAATAACTGCAACGAAACATTTCCGGCGACTGTTGATCAGTCCTGCACACCGGCTTGGAGGAATTTTAGCCCATTCATCTGTACAGAACTGCTTCAACTCTGGGATGTTGGTGGGTTTCCTCACATTAACTGCTCGCTTCAGGTCCTTCCACAACATTTCAATGGGATTAAGGTCAAGACTTTGACTTGGCCATTCCAAAACATTAACTTTATTCTTCTTTAACCATTCTTTGGAGGAACAACGTGTGTGCTTAGGGTCATTGTCTTGCTCCATGACCGACCGACCTCTTGAGATTCAGTTCATGGACAGATTTCCTGCCATTTTCCTTTAGAACTCTCTGATATAATTCAGAATTCATTGCTACATCAATGATGGCAAGCCATCCTGGCTCAGATGCAGCAAAACAGGCCCAAACCATGATGCTACCACCACCATGTTTCACAGATGGGATAAGGTTCTTATGCAGGAATGCAGTGTTTTCCTTTCTCCAAACATAACACTTTTCATTTAAACCAAAAAGTTCTATTTTGGTCTCATCTGTCCACAAAACATTCTTCCAATAGCCTTGTGGCTTGTCCACGTGATCTTTAGCAAACTGCAGATGAGCAGCAATGTTCTTTTTGGAGAGCAGTGGCTTTCTCCTTGCAACCCTATCATGCACACCATTGTTGTTCAGTGTTCTCCTGATGGTGGACTCATGAACATTAACATTAGCCAATGTGAGAGAGGCATTCAGTTGCTTAGAAGTTACCCTGGGGTCCTTTGTGACCTTTGTGACCTTGTGATCTTTGTTGGGCGACAACTCCTGGGGAGAGAAACAATGGTCTTGAATTTCCTCCATTTGTACACAATCTGTCTGACTGTGGACTGGTGGAGTTCAAACTCTTTAGAGATGGTTTTGTAACCTTTCCCAGCCTGATGAGCATTAACAGGTCCTCAGAAATGTCCTTTGTTCGGGCCATGATAGACTTCCAAAAACGTGTTGTGAAGAGCAGACCTTGATAGATCCCTGTTCTTTAAATAAAACAGGGTGCCCACTCACACCTGATCGTCATCCCATTGATTAAAAACACCTGGCTCTAATTTCACCTTCAAATGAACTGCTAATCCTACAGGTTCACACACTTTTACCACTCACAAATATTTCATATTGGATCATTTTCCTCAATAAACAAATGACAAAGTATAATATTTTTTTGTCATTTGTTTAACTGGGTTCTCTTTATCTACTTTTAGGACTTGATGATGTTTTAGGTCATATTTATGCAGAATTATAGAAAAGTCTAAAGGGTTCACAAACTTTCAAGCACCACTATATGTAAACTGTTCTGTCAACTTGATATTTGTTCAGTTAACTCAAAATTTTATGATATTTTTTGATTTATGGTTGTAGTTATCTGAGAAACATTTTAAAAGAGTTTTTTATCTTTACAGCCACCCACTCTCTGGACTACTTTTTCACCGGAGTCACACCAGGAACCAGCTTCCCAGAGTTCACTGCTGTTGGTCAGTTGGATGGACTTCAAGGCGGCTATTATGACAGTAACAGCAGGGAAGTGATCCTAACGGGAGAGTGGATAAAGAACAATACAGATAAAGAGCACTGGAAAGAGGTAACACAGAGGTCACATCGTTATCAGGAGGACTTCAAATTCAGTTTAGCTACAGCAATGAAGCACTTCAATCACACTAAAGGTATGTGTGTGCATACATACATGCATGTGTGTGCATGTACAGGACTGTACAAAAGTCAGAAATCACCCTTTCATTTATGAAATTCCAAGCCAAAACAGCAATAAAATACAAGCTATCTACCTCAGCTGCCTCACCCATTTCTCTCATGTGCGTGTAAACACTATGGGTTTAAAAGGATGTATAGCTGTGAAGCTGTGAAGACCTTAGAGAAAAGAGGAAGAAGACAAGAAGAAAATTTGCACTATAACACAAAGACTGGAGATCTGAGGTATGGAGTTATGTTTTATGGACTGATGAGTCTTAATTTGAGATCTTTGCTCATATGTATGAGGACGAAGATATAAAAGACTCAATGTCAAACCAAAAAAATGTCAAACCAACTTCTAAGACTGAACTTTGGAGGTGTGTCTGCAGAGTTCTTTGAGAAACTGAAAGTGACTCTACTGAAAAGAATGGAAACTCTAAATTAAAAGTTAGGCAGCAAATAATACCAGCCATGAAACATGGTGGTGGTAGCATGATGGTATGATGCTTTATTTAGTAATGCTGCAGATATAAGAGCACCAGATGCAATGGGACCCATGTCTCACAGGAAGTAAACATTCCACAGAACATTTTTCCAAAAGGCTTGGGGATCAGCAAAGTGTTTTTTGGCAAATATAGGACAAGCCTTTATGTCCTTATGGGTTAGCAATAGTTTTCACCCTGCAGCTTTCCCATGGGTACTATTTTGTCCAGTTTCTTTTTAATGGTGGAATAAATGTTAACATTATCTGAGGTGAGCAAGGTCTAATGTTCCTTAGATGTTATTCAGGGTTCTTCTGTGACTTCCTGGAAGAGTTGTCACTGTGCTCTTAAAGGAGTTTTTTGTAAGCCATTGGGAAATACAGTTATATTTGGAAATTTCAAACACGATGGTAGAGTTTAATAATGAATGTAGAAAATAAATTCATGGTTTAAATGAATAATGTACATTTATTTCAGGGTGTGAAATACCATGTGGGAGGGGCTAAAGCCTCCTCAAAATTGGCCTGTAGGAGTCCCAAAGCCTCAGAAATGGCTCTATTACCTTTTCTAAGCTGATACATAGTGTGCTGCATGTTGAGTCATTTTAGCATCTTTCACATTCCTAGTAATCAATCCTGGGCATAAATTAATTGATTCCAATTATCAAAATATCAGGTTATTAGGCAAAACCTTTCAGTAACTAGGACAATACTATTTCCAAAAAAGTTTAGATGCTGTGCAGAATGTAAATAAAAATAGAATGCAATGATATGCTAATCACATAAGCCAATTTTTACATGAAAATACTACAAAGAAATCATATCAAATGTTGAAACTGAAAAATGTATGCCCATTTTGAATTTGATGCCAACAACACTTTCCAAAAAAGTTGGGACAATGGCAGGTTTACCACTGTGTTTCATCACCTGTAGTTTTGAAAGTGAAATGTCTTCCCGTTCTTGTTTGATACTGGATTTCAACTGCTCAACAGGTCGGGTTCTCCTTTGTTGTATTTTTCATTTTATAATGCGCCAAATGTTTTCAGTGGTGACAAGTCTGGACTGCAGATGAACCAATTTAGCACAAGGACTTTCTAAAAACAGAGCAATTCTGCTGTAAAACATGTAGAGTGTGGTTTGTCTTTGTCTTGCTGAAATAATCAAGGCCTTCCCTGAAAAAGAGATCATCACAATGGCAGCATATGTTGTATATATCGTTCAGCATATCATTCACAGATGTGCACGTCACCCATGCCATGTGCAGTAATGCACACCTATACCATCATGAATACTGGCTTTTGAACTGTTCACTGATAAGAAGCTGAGTAGTCTTTAGCCCAGAGGACATGATTTCCAAAAATTATTGTAAATGTTGATTCGTTGGACCACAGAACACTTTTCCACTTCACAAGTCCTTTTTAACTGAACTAAGCCCAGAGAAGGTGGCAGCATTTCTGAACCTTGTTTCTTATTTGCATTTTAGAGTTTTAACTTGCATTTGTGGATGTAGCAACTGTTTTCACAGACAGTGCTTTTCAGAAGTGTTTCTGAGCCCATGCAGTGATTTCACAAATGGAAGCTGAGTATCATTTTTGATGTGCAACCTGCTGTGATTGTAAAAAGACAAGACATCAAAATTGCCTTTTGTGATGCCATTTCTGCTTCCAATCTTGAACAGGTGGCACAGAAAATATACAAAACTGAACAAAATGTATAGCCAGTTCTAAAAAAAAACAAATGAAAAATATAACTATGAAAATATAAACATTACAAAATATAAAATAATAAATAAATGTGTATTCATATAAAAATGTATATATAAAGATGCAAAAATGAAATGTATTTTATAAAAATAAATAAATATTACATAATTTGTATATATTAATGAAAAGATAATTACAAAAGTAAATTAAATGTTTTTTATAGTGCTGCTGATGTTTAACTGAAGAGTGAAAGGAAAAATTACAGTGTGATGGGCTTATATTTGTTTTTGCAGGGATTCATACGTGGCAGTGGATGTGTGGCTGTGAGCTTCATGATGATGGAACCAAAAGAGCATACAGCCAATATGGTTATGATGGAGAAGACTTCCTGAGTCTGGATTGGACCACTGTCACCTGGACTGCAGCTACCGATAAAGTTGTAATAATAAAAACAGGATGGGGGACACCCAAAGCTAGAAATCACAAGATCTTTCTGGAAAATACCTGTATTAAGTGGTTACAGAAGTATGTGGATTATGGCAGAGCCACTCTGGAGAGGAAAGGTAAAGTGTCCGAGCACTTAAACAACACTTAAACTCAACTTAAACCACATGACTACATCCTCCACCATCACACCTCTTAATTCCCTTTCTAACAATCATCTGGTGCTAATCATAATGTTAACCAGGGGTGCAACTACATACTTTCTGAGGTGGATGCAAACATATTATCGGCGCCCCCCCCCCAAAAACCCCGCCCCTTAACTTAAAGTGACTGAAAAAAATTAAAATTAAAATCAAATATTTAAACAGGCAAGCTAAAATAAGGAACTTTATAAACAGAATACAAATTAAATGGTAAGAGCAAAAAACAAGCAATGAGGATTTAATTAAGAAGAAATAAAATAATTCAGAATAAACTGATAAGTGGACAGGCTAAAATGTAACGCAATAAAATAGAGATTAATAATTAGAATAATAAAATATAAGCACAAAGAAAGAGGGTTAAAACACCAAGTTTATATAAAAAAGTAAATTATGGAAATAAAATAAACAGTAAAACAGAAGACAGAATAAATAAAAGGAAGAAATAAATGAAATAAAAAGGTAAAAGGCGAAAAGTATGGAATAAAATAAATAAGGTAAAACAGAAAATTAAATAAATAAAAGGACAAAATAAATAAAAATGTAAAGGAAATATTAATATGGCTAGCCTTAGCTAGCACAGTAACATACATCTTAAACTGAAAAGGCGATCTCTTCTGATTGTGTGAATCTATTCACGGTGAAGTACGAGATCTTTGGGGAAACGATGGAAGGTTTGACCTCTATTAGATTCCTTTATTTTTGAATAAGGGCATTTGGGAACGCAGCAGTGAGACAGCTTTGCTAGAACCCAGTGGTCCAACGCTACTTTCGTACCCTACAGTCTCGTTTTGGTAGACAAAGGTGACGTAGGTGAATAAAGCGTATAAACTGACCAACCTGCTGTCTTTCAACCACTTTGAGAAGCTTTTCTTCATCCCTACAACATCTTTTTCTCTCTCCCTCTTCCGTTTTCTGTTTTGTTTTTTATTTTGAAGAAAAAAAAAAAAACACACGCCTTGACGCGTTCCCTATGGGGCAATTTAATACTTAGGTGATGTTACAAATTAGTGTAGTGAAAAAAGGATACCAAATGCTATATATAAAATATAAAAATAAATATAAAAATAAAAAGATAAAGAGTCAATAAGTGTCAGCTGTTAAGAGCGCTGATGGCCTGGGGAAGAAGCTGTTTCTGAGGTGGGTGGTGCACGCTGTGATGTTTTGAAAGGATTTGCCAGAGAGAAGACAGAAGAACAGGTCATGTGGGAGGCATCCAAGATGATAGACATTATCCGGCATGGGGATGCATAAATGTCCTGAAGTTGTGGGAGGTCACTGCCTGTGATTGTGAAAGACGTTCTGACAGTTCTTTGTAGGAGTCTGAGATCCTGGACAGTCAGGTTGATAAGCCACACCATGATCTGCAATGAGCTCTTTGGTTTTGGTGTGTTTCAGAGCCAGATTATTGTTGTGACACCACAGACAGATTTTCCAGACAATCCATCACCACAGATGTCAGCATGATGGGTTGGTAATCATTTAAACTGGAATTATCTTCGGTAACCTACTTGTTTTTTGAAGATTTTGAGGATGATACATAAGTATAAAGATTGATTGGACTCCAGAACCCCAGACAGTTCCAGAAGGACTCTTCTTCTCCAGTGGTGTGTCTTGCTACTGGTTTCTTCCCCAAAGCAGTAAACATCTCCTGGCAGAAGAATGGAGAGGCTCTGAATGAAGGCGTGGAGCTCAGAGAGACGCTACCCAACCAGGATGGAACCTTCCAGAAGAGGAGCATTCTGACTGTCTCACCTGAGGAGCTGACAAAGAATAATTACACCTGCATCATTCAGCACAGCAGCCTGGAGAAGGAGATACCTGCAATACCTGTGCTACCTGTGATTAATCCGAAAGGTAAGAGAAATAAGATATATATTCAGTTTTGAAAGTCATTGATGAGCCTAATTATGATAATAATCATGATCTTTAACCAATTTAGTTTCAGATGGAGTCATTATTGGTATCATCATTGGTGCATTGGTGACTGTTCTCCTCATTATCATTGGTGTTGGAGTTCTTGTGTGGAAAATGAACAATGTCCAGACACTTTATTTGCATGTGTCCAGGGGCCTGAGCCACTAGAGGGAGACTGCAAGCAATGATAAAACCATCTAAACAGATGTTTTGACTCGTGGTGCAAACATTAAGTGATACTTTTTTAATCCCACAAATGGGGAAATTCCACCTCCGCATTTAACCCATCCATAATGTGAAACACCACATAAACACTAGTGAATACACACACACTAGGGGTCAATGAGCACACTTGCCCGGAACGGTGGGCAGCCCAATCCGCAGCGCCTGGGGAGCAGTTGGGGGTTAGGTGTCTTGCTCAAGGACACCTCAGTCATGGACTGTCAGCACTGGGGATCGAACTAGCAACCCTCCGGTCACAGGGCCAGTTCCCTAACCTCCAGCCCACGACTGCCCCTTACAAGCTGAACAACAAAAAATGAACTGTTTTCAATTTTATGGTCAATCACAATCCTGATGACCTCTAAAAGTCTGTTTCATTTTCTCCTCCGATCACAAATGGCCACCGTTCTACTATCCTCCATTGCCTTGGTCAAGCTTTCAGGCATTTACATTGTTATTTTTTTTACATTAAGCCAGTGTTTCTGTGAATGCCCACCAAATATTTGTACCCAAGGGGTCGATCTTTTTACTGCATTTGACTGTATAAATACACAAAATACTTTATGAATATTAAAATGTAATTTTGTGTATTTTGAGGTATTTTTGTATTCTACATCATCAGCATTGCATTTAATAATAATCTTATAAAAATAATAATCTTATCGATGCATTTTGTGCACTAATGGCCTTTTTCTAGGGCAGAGATGAAGAAGCAAGTGATGAATTACTCTGAAATGATCCTGAGTGAAACTATCAGTCAAACAGTTCTTATATTACACAAACATCCTTCTTTATTAACTTTTCATTTAGGAATCATTTTTCTTTTTGATTCCATTTTTCTGTTTTCACTTTTGGTACCATAACCATTGGGAAAGTGTCATTGAAGCAGCTTCAGACAATTATCCTGCAGTGTCTCAAATTAAATATGATGTATTTGTCTATTCCTAAACTCGCCTTATTAAACCATTCTGAAACCCATCACTGCACTGTGTTATGCTCAGTTTCAGACTGGACTTCCTTTAGGTCAAACTCTCTGGACATTTTTAACAAAGTTTAAAGAATTGATTTTCTTTTCATGGAACCGAAGCCCAAGAGTAGAAACACTTCTATTTTTTCATTGTCCCTGTAATCCTTTCACTGAACTGAATACCATTAGACATGCCCATTTAAAGTGACACATGATGCAATGATTAATATTCATAATGGATGTGCCATTTTTTTTCATAAACTTTTATTATTGTTTGAACTAAGAGCCTAATACAGTCATTAAATCCCAAAGCTCTGCCAGCTGTTTTGTCATTAACACTGTTCAATGTAAAGCACTTGCGCTATAAGTAGTAGCGATGCATTGATACTGATACTGGTGTCAGGTATTGGCGTGATACTGTACTTATTTACTCGACTCGATCATAAAAACATGCTGATACCAACATCTGACACCAGCTGATACCATGTGACGCAAGTAAAGTTTCACTGCTAGACTACTAAAGAACAACTCAAGATAGCAGTGGCCTAGGGTCTACTCTCAGAGTGAAATATTACTGACTCTGTGGCTGAAACAAAAAGTTGTCACTTTAAACACTTTAAACTTCAACAGAAGTTTCAACAAACTTTAACAGCAATTTTAGCTTGTTGTTAAACACACACAATCACAGCCACTGCCATGAAAAAGTGTTTGCCCCTGCTAATTTGCCACATGTAAATGTTTCAGATTGCCCAACTAATTTAAATATAAGATGCAAACAAAACAAGTAAACACAAAATGAAGCTTTTAAATGAAAAATTACATTTAATGAAAGTAAAGATTTACTCAAAACCTATATCACCCATGTGAAAAAGTAATTGCCCCTAAAAACCCTTGGCAGTAACAATTGCGATCAAACATCTTTGATAACTTGCGATGAGTCTTATGTGGGGGAATTTTCACCCACACTTCTTTGTAGAGTTGTTCAAATTCAGCTACATCAGACGGTTTTCAAGTCTGAAATGCCTGTTTAAGGTCTTGCCACAGTGTCTCAATGGGATTTAGGTCAGGACTTTGACTCAGCCCATCCAAAACCTTAAGTTTGTTTCTTTTCAGCCATTCAGAGATGGACTTGCTTCTGTGCTTTCGATCATTGCTGCGTAACCCAACTGCGCTTGAGCTTTAGGTCCCAAATTGACGAGCAGACATTCTCCTTCAGGATTTTCTGACAGACAGCAGAATTCATGGGTTCATGAGTTATAACAGTTCATCCAGGTTCGGCAGAAGCACAGTAGCCCCAGATCCTCACACTACCAGCACCATATTTTACTGCTGGTATGATGTTCCTATGGTGCAATGCAGTGCTAGCTTTATGTTAGATATAAAAGGACATATGTCTCCCAAAAAGTTCCTCCTTTGACTGATCAGTCCACACAATATTATTCCAGAGGTCTTGGACAACAGCATTCACTCTTAAGCCAATGGCTGTGCTCACTGGAGGAGTTTGAGGTGGAACAGTGAGTGCACAGCTCCCTCTACTGACCAAATTTCATAGTTTTAAGACCATGACCACTTTCCTCACAACTGTACTGAAAATATTAGAGCATTAAGACACAGATGAGACATTCACCACGTTATCTAATCACAGTCTAATGAGTGATCACTGTGGAGATCGTTGAAGCACTGCGAAGATCAGTGAAGGAGAGAGATCTGAGTTCACTCTTGATGATGAATCATTCATCTGCTCATTTTGTTGAACCTTTGTAATGAATGAGGATGTTCTGTCTGACTATATAAATCCTCAGGATAATACAGCCTGTTAGTTTAGGGTCATTCTGAGTGGTGTAGAATGGTTTATTACAGTGTCATTTAAAGGCTGTATTTAATTGAATTCAGTACAAAGACAAGATAATAAATGTTGAAATGGAGAGATTTCATTGGTTTTTTTTTTTTAAATATATGCCCATTTTTATTTGATGCCAATGCCACGTTCCAAAAAAGTTGGAAGTGGGGCAACAACAGGCTGGTAAAGTTGTGTAATGCTAAAAACACATGGCAGTGGTTAAAATAGCAAAGAACTTTTGCTTTTCATTGTCTATTCTATATAATAACATTATAGGATTCAGAAAACCTGGAGAAATATCTCTTTTGCTGCATTTTGCTGGCTGTGATCTTTGGGCCCTCAGGAGGCACTGCATTAAAAACAGACATGATTCTGTAATGGGAATCATTGCATGGGCCCAGAAACAAACAAAAAACAAACAAAAAAAAAAACTGCTGCCATCCAGATGACATCTTTTTCAGGGAAGACCCTGCGTATTTCAGCAAGACAATGTAAAACCACATGATGCATGTATTACAACAGCATTGCTCCATATTAAAAGAGTTCGCACTAAACTGGCCTGAAACAAAAAATACAAAAAACGAGCCCCCAAACTGTTGAGCAGCAGAAATTCTGTGTTAAGCAAGAATGGGACAAAATTTCACTTCTAAAACAGCAGCAATTGGTCTCCTCAGTTTCGAAATGCTTACAGGGTGTTGTTAAAAGTAGAGGTGATGAAACAAAGTGGTAAACATGGCCCCGGCCCAACATTTTTGGAAAGTGTTGTAGGCATCAAATTCAAAATGGGCATTTATTTTTCAAAAAACATTTGATATGTTGTCTTTGTACTGTCTTCCTATGCTTTGCATTATTTTCATATCATTGCATTCTAATTTTACATGTACCCCTCCAGTATGAATATGTTCAAAATCAGTTTATTTCTGAGGCTTTTGGGGGGCTTCCTCTTCCAGAGTGTTCAATTTGATACCAAAACGTCTCTACAGGGTTTCAATCTGGATTCTGACCAGCCAAAACAGCATAAACCATTAGGAGTCAAGGCTTTTTTTTTTATCAAGAGTGTACTACCAAGTGTTATGACCCCTGGTTGGAATACACTTGTTGTATGTCTTGTGTAAGGCATTCTATGTGTTTTCCTTGTTTTGTTCCTTTACATGCAGCTACATGATTGGCCAGATGGGGCACACTGATATATAAGAGGTCATGCCACCATCTTGGGAGATGTTCAGGGCTTGTTTTGTTTGTAATGTCCCTGAAGCCATCAACCTAACTTACACTATACTGCCAAAACTATTCACTCACCCATCCAAATCATTGAATTCAGGTGGTCCAATCACTTCCATGGCCACAGGTGTATAAACCAAGCCCCTAGGCCTGCAGACTGCTTCTACAGACATTAGTGAAAGAATGGGTTGCTCTCAGGAGCTCAGTGAATTCCAGCGTGGTACTGTGATAGGATGCCACCTATGCAATAAGTCCAGTTGTGAAATTTCCTCACTACTAAATATTCCATAGTCAACTGTCAGAGATATTATAACAAAGTGGAAGCAATTGGGAACGACAGCAACTCAGCCACAAAGTAGTCAGCCACGTAAAATGACAGGGTGGGATCAGCGGATGCTGAGATGCATAGTACACAGAGGTCACCAACTATCTGCAGAGTCAATCGCTACAGACCTATAAACTTAATGTGGCCTTCAGATCAGCTCAAGAACAGCGTAGAGAGCTTCATGGAATGAATTTCGTTGGCTGACCAGCTGCATCCAAGCCTTACATCACCAAGGACTATACAAAGCGTTGAATGCAGTGGTGTAAAGTGCGGCGACTGGACTCTAGAGCAGTGGAGACATGTTCTCTGGAGTGACGAATCACACTTCTCTGTCTGGCAACCAATGGACAAGTCCAGGTTTGGTGGTTGCCAGGAGAACGGTATTTGTCTGACTGTACCGTGTGTTAGAAATTCAGCTTTCAAGATTCAGAAGTCAGGAGGCCTTCAGGGTAGAATTGACATTATTGACACACAGGAAATGTGGGTACAGCTCAGTCGATCACAGCCAGTCTATCACAGCCAGTCTGATTAGGAATATTTTAGGAGGACCTTATATACACTGGAAATTGTGGGAGGAGGATAAAGGTGAGGAAAATGAGTTGTAGGGGGGGTAAGCGAGGGGGATGAGAGTGATGAAGAAGAGGGGGTTAAGCAGGGCTAAGCGAGGGGGATGAGGGTGATGAAGAGGGGGTTAAGCAGGGGGATGATGATTACCTTATCAAAAGGACAGAGGTGCCGACTCCCTGCAAGGATGGCGAACATCAACACTCCTTGATGGTTGCCACCCTGGAAGGTTATTGTGTGACCTTATGATCATCAATCAAAGGGCCATACCAACAATGCAGGGAGTTGACCATCTCAGATCAGCAGATAGGACAAACAATGGAGGGAGTTGACCACCCTCAGGTCAGAAGATAGAAGCTTAATTTCTCTCATGTGCCAAGTGTAAGTTTGGTGGAGGGGGATTATGGCGTGTGCTTGTTTTTCAGGAGTTGGGCTCGGCCCTTTAGTTCCAGTGAAAGGAACTCTTAATGCTTCAGCAGATCAAAAGATTTTGAACAATTTCATGCTCCAAACTTTCTGGGAACAGTTCGGCAATGGCCCGAACTTGCTATTCCAACATGACTGCATACCAGTGCACAAAGCAAGGTCCATAAAGACATGGATGAGTGAGTTTGAAAAGGTGATGATTTTTGAAGATTAGAGTGAAGGATTTGAGAACCTGGACTGTGCTCATGTGAACATCAGCTCAACATTTATGGTGAATGTTTGGGCATTTCTGTTTTCCAGGTAACTGAAGCAGCTGGAATAGTACACTGAGGGTGAGATACACCCACAAGATTAAATTAAGCTTTAGTGCTAATTTAGGTTTTATTTTAAATCCAGCTCTGTAGCAGCACTTATTGTTGAATACTGATTAACAAATCTTGACCTGCGATTAATTTTGATTGCTCTCTATGAAGCTTTGACCGTGCAAGTAAATATTTACAAATAATGTACATTACTATGTAGATGAATCATTAATGATTATCGTTACTTTTATAGTGAAATTCAGCATAGCGCTACAATAAAAACATCTCTCTCAGACAAAGAAGGAATCTACACTTTAGATTTACACTCATTTAACATTATTAGATAATATATACCAAATGTGTTGATGAAATATGTTAATTCAGTTAAATCTGAATTTATAATACAAAAATGACTGACTCAATATTATTGCAGGATTCTATTAGCCTGTTAGTTGCAGCAGGTCATATCTGGTGGATATTTAATGTTTTTGATCGTTTCCTTAACACACATTTGGTAACAATGGACACATGCATTTTAGAGATCCTGCTACCGAGAGCTTTCTCTTTGAGTAATGAGGAGAAAATACCTCATATCTCCCCCTTGTGGATAATCCTCAACCTTCAAAAATGTGCAAAACTTATTTACATTCTTACCTTCGTCTATATATAATCATATGCAAAATATAAACCACCAGTAATTGGTTGATTTTGTAAGTAAAATACATTAACACTTCCTTTACAGGGAACACACTTTAATGTAAAATATAAAATGCGCTAGGACCTTTGAACAGGGCATGTAGGCCATGTTTTTTTGCTCAATGTTAAATTCAGCAAATAATCAGTACTTGTTTATTAAAATGTGAAAAATTGTGTTAACTTCTTTTCATATCGAAAGATGTAGACAGTTATGTACACACAATCTGTACATACAATTATGTTTTACATTATATGTGAGTTGATTTGTAATGTCATATGCTTCAGGCAATAAAGAGAGCTGGGTGGAAAATTTGGTGAAGCGAGTTTAATTTTATCATCCGGTTCGCTTTATATATATAACTGAGTTTCATCGGCATAGCAGTGGTAATTTATACCGTATTTACTGATAATGGTGCCCAGTTGTAGCATATATATTGTGAATAATGTGCGTCCTAAAACAGAGCCTTGTGGAACACCATACTTTACTTTTGCAAGGACAGATGATTCACCGTTTACATTGACAAACTGATAGCGATCAGTGAGTTTACTTATTTTCATATGGAAAGATGGAATTTGACAAGGGTGCTCAACCTTTTGCACACAACTGTACACACAATTATGTACACACAATCTGTACATACAATTATGTTTTCCATTATATGTGAGTCGATTTGTAATGTCATATGCTTCAGGCAAAAAGGAGAGCTGAGTGGAAAATTTGGTGAAGCGAGTTTATGCTGGTGAGGTGTGCTTGTGATGATCAGTCACATTGTGTTTTGATTGGAGTCTGCAGTTACCACAGCATAAACCATGCAGGTGTGCCGAGAGCTCTGTATGGGCATTATTTGTCAGTTTCCTGCGAAAACAGTGCACCACTGAATCAGTAGTGAAGGAAAGGGATAGGACTGTAGAGTATGAGCACAGGGAACAGATCACAGACTAGTTAAAATTTCCATTTAGTCATAGTGTGAAACCAAATGAGAAAAACTAAAACAGTGGAAAGTATTTCATCATGCCAGAGTTCTGGACAGTCATGCTTTTTACAGTAACAACTATTCATGAATAAAAAAAAATGCCTGGTATAAATAGACAAATGGTTCAATGATGTCATTGGTTTCATTTCAAACAGAACACACTCCCCTTCCAAGAATGAATGACTACTTAATGCCTGTTCTGTCAACCACCTACTAGCCCATGCCCATTCAAATGTACACAATAAAATCATATTTGCCTGGGTTCGATTCCCCAGCTGGGCGACCAGGATCCTCTCTGAGTGGAGTTTGCATGTTCTCCCCGTGTCTGCGTGGGTTTCCTCTGGGTTCTCTGGTTTCCTCCCACAGTCCAAAGACATGCAGTCAGGCCAATTGGACGTGCTAAATTGCATGTGATTGTGTATGTCTGTCTGTCTGCCCTGCGATGGACTGGTGACCTGTCCAAGGTGTATCCTGCTTCTGCCCAATGACTGCTGGGATAAGCTTATTGACGTAGCTTTTTTAATTTTACAAAGTTAAGATAAGTTATAATACAAAATATACTACCAAGTAATACTACCAGGCTGAAAGTAATCTAAGAGTAGCCAGTTTGCATCGAAGCAAGCAAGCAAAGTTTGTTTATAGCGCTTTTTACAACAGGTGTTGTCACAAAGCATCTTTACAGAACAATCAGTATTACAGAAAGAAAAAGAAAAGAGAAAGTCTGGGTCCAAGCCCCCATGAGCAAGCCAGTGGCGATGGTGGCAAGGAAAATCTCCCTAAAGGCAAGAGGAAGAAACCTTGAGAGGAACCAAGACTCTGAAGGGGAACCCACCCTCCTTTGGTCGACACCGGATAGCACACATTGTTAGTATAAAGTAGCATAGAACAAAGTGGGAAAAACAGGTGGGGCAGTGGTTAATTTGATTAGTTTATGATTATGCAGTGGCAGCAGCATCTGAGGTGAGGACTGCACAGTGTTGTACAGCAAGAAGCTCAATGGTGGTCAAGCCGGTCCAGAAAGCTGGCAAGCAATGGGCGCCCGATCAATGCAGAAGAGGCAGAAGCATCAGACACAAAGGATGTGAAGCTATTCAACTCATCAAGGAAAAAAAGACAGAGTCAGTTCTGTAATGAGTGACTGATCGTAGATTACAGTATTAACAGACAGCAGAGACTCTGGCAGGTCTAGATCTCACAGGGAAGACTAATTACCAAAGGCTTGACTATACAAGTAAGTTTTTAGTCTAGACTTAAAAACTGAGCTGTGTCTGAGTCCCGAACACTAACAGGAAGATTGTTTCAAAGCTGGGGGGGGGGGGGGGGGGGGGGGGGGGGGGGCTTTGTATGAGAAAGCTAGGTACTAATAGTGAGCAGCACTACATTAACTGATAGCGATCAGTGAGGTAAGACCTGAACCAGGAAAGAGCTATTCCTGTTATCCCTACAATGTTTTCGAGTCTATCTAGTAAGATCACATGGTCTATTGTGTCAAATACTTCACTAAGATCAAGGAGGAATAATAAGCCTTAATATGTAAAAAGTCTGGGATTTTAAGCAGTTAAACATCTAAGGACAATCTGAGCAACTTCAACTAAACAACTGTGCATGTTGTGAGCTTGAATCCCAGAGATGCTACAGCCATCCATAAGTAGGAGCCCAAGAGGAGAAAATGTCTGGTGTGATTATGTGATGGAAAGACTTCTGGCTAGAAGGAAAACTGAGAAAATCTTTCAGCATTAATGATGTTCCACAGTTGTGCACATTACCCATGCCATGGGCACTAATAAACATATAACACCAGACCACTGATGGTAACAATCTGAAAAGCTCATCACACCACAACACACATTTTCACTGTGCATCACTCCATTGCAGATGGAGCAAATGGGCAGCATTTCTGCACATTGTTAACACATGACTTCCACAGTGTTTATTGATCATGGCGAGTATTCCCAAGCCCATGAGGTAATATCCATCTCAGAAGGAATCTTGTTTTTTAATGAAGTGCTGTTTGAGGAGAGAAAGTTCATGGGCACGCGCGTATTGTATATTTAAAACAAAACAATGATAAAGCAGTAAATATTGTGGCTAAGTACATGACAAAGAAGATTATAAATCACTGATATTTTTATTTACATTTGGCAAACTGTTTTGGAATTGGGTTTTCACAATGCAGTAAGAAATAAGTAATAAATACAGTGTAGTGCATTAAGAATCTGAATAATAAAAAAATAATTTTCCATATCAATCAAGTACAGTAGTGATACACACAAACACATATACACACACACACAAACACACACACACATATGTACTTCATACATGAAGACATTTAGATATATTCAGATAATGTGATGAAGAAGGTGAAGTTCTTTCATTGTTGTTGGAGGCTCAAAACGTTGAGCATGCAATTAATTTAAGATTCTACATTTAAAGATAAATTGATAAATATCAATTAACTGTGTATCGACTGTTTCTAATTGCACTGCTGATGAACTGATGCATGTGTTGACTCAGCAATAAGAAACACAAGAATTAACTAGTGTGTATATGTTTATCCTGTTAGTTATCTATTAATTGATCTATTGTGATACATTTTTCCTCCACTGTGGAGCCTTACTTTCCTTCAAATCCACAAGTCTCACTATACTCAGAGCTGTCTTTACATTTTCCCCATTAATGGCTCCTTACATCATACTCTATGCGCCTTGATTGCTACTTTAGGAGACCCCTCAGTAAAATCAATTATCTTTGATATTAATATATTAACAATACTCTTCATAATTAAGATCAGCCTATATGCACTTCACTGTTAATTACAGGAGAAACCTTGGTGACCCAAATCTGAATGTGCCTAAGACATATCAGACAGCCAAATATGGCATTAGAGAGATACCATGAGCAATAGCATCTTCATTACTGGGCATACTGGCAACCTACTTATTCAGAAACATGTATGGATATCACCCATATAAGCACCAATGGTATATGTACATATTGACAGTATCTGTTATACTATTATCTTATTCCTAAAATCTAAGGTGCCAAAATGATCCTTTTAAAGCAAAACCATGAAAACCCACTCTTGGATCACTCAACAAACTATCATCGGAGAAGATGTGCAGAGCTGCCGACGGGCTCTGAGCATTAATTAATGCTAACAAACAATGAACTAATATGTAAATAAGGAGTATGATATTACTTATAGCAATCTCTATATGGAAGTCTCAATTAATTTGCAACCCTTGATATTAAGTGTTGTCCATTTTTTTCCCTTTAGAAATCAAGCCTTACTGATTTCATGTGTCTGTCACCAACAGTAAGCCATTACAAGCCTTTACAGTTTTAGCTTCACGCATAGTCCTCGTCATGAAATGTAGTCACTTTGTACCTACAGTTTGAGGCACTTTTACAAGTGTAAGAAGTTGTTTTCCTTTCAACTGTTTGTTTCAAACACTTAAACTTAAACTTTCCTCGGTAGTGTCGCCAGCTGTCCCTTGGACTCTGTCATTGCCCTCCACCTCCTCCTCAATTGCATTCTCAATGTTGGACAAAACCGTATAACACTGCTTCTTGAAGTCTCTCCCCATGAACGCATAAAGAAGCGGGTTCAAACAGCTGTTGGCGTTGGCAAAAGTGAGGCCAAATACTCTTAGGATTTTGACAAAATTAGCGTCACTATAATGTATTTTCAAAAAGGAATAAAGATGAAAAGGCAACCAGCAGATGAGGAAAGCAGCTATCAGCAGCACCATGATCTTGAATGGCTTTGTGGACGTCGTCATCCGGTTGAACTTCAGCTTTCGCGTGATGATGACAGAACAGACGACAATGATCAGGAACGGGATCGCGAATCCAAAAATGAATCTGCATGACACTATGGCAATATGGCTTTGCTCATTGATGTCCGTTCTTTCACATCTTATTTTCTTTTTGTGCTGAATGTCTCGGAAAATGGCCGCAGGTGAGCTAAGCGCTGCTGAGACGATCCAGGTTAGCGCGACTATCACAGCCGCCTTTCTGATGGTGCGCTTGTTCCGAGCCCACACAGGAAACATAACAAGCACACAGCGGTCCACACTGATGATGACGAGGAGGAAGATGCTGCTGTACATGTTGAGAAGCTTGATGAAATACCGGGATTTGCACATGAAGCGCCCAAAGATCCACTCATCTGTAACCTTCTGGACCACACCAAAGGGCAAGGTAGAGCACATTATAAAGTCAGATATGGCCAGGCTCAGGTACCAGGTGGCGATGACGGACTTCTTCATCTTAAAACCTGCAATCCAGATCACCAAACCATTTCCAGCAATCCCCAGGATGAAGATGATCATATTTGCCACAGAATAGAAGACACACTTCACATCTGTGCATGATGAACTCATAGTCGAGTTTGTTTCTGTAAGGCAAACACAGACAGTTTTAGTGCTGACTTTTCTAGCATTCATTTCAGGTCAGTAAAGAAATTTTGGCCCCATGGCTCAGAAAGACTTGAGACCTTCCACAAGCCTAAAATAATTTAGTCTTAGCCAAAGATGTTCTGATATATATTTATTATATTATACAGTCAGATATAATTGCTATGATAATCTTGCCAATAAGGGGAAAACCTGAACAATCTAGTGGACTTTTATATTTTTAGTTATGTATTTTATAATGAAATGAAACAATCTATCTTCTAAGCAAATGGGATGTATATGATTTATTAAAAAAATAAAGAGAAAAGGATCAAAGGGAAAAAGTATAATGTTTGTTTACAGAAATGACCTATGGTACTACTAGGGCAGTATGACTGTAGTTTTTTGTATTCATACTGACAGCAGTATGTATATATACACCAATCAGGCATAACATTGTCCCTGTTTCTACGCTCATTGTCCATTTGATCAGTTCCGCTTACTATATAAGTGCACTTTGTAGTTCTACAGTTTCAGACTGTAGTCCATCTGTTTCTCTGATACTCTGTTACCCTGTTCTTCAGTGGTCAGGACCCCTATTGGCCCTCACAGAGCAGGTATTTTTTCAGTGGTCATTCTCAGCACTGCAGTGAAACTAACGTGGTGATGGTGTGTTAGTGTGTGTTGCGCTGGTCTGAGTGGATCAGAAACAACAAGGCTGTTGGAGTTTTTAAACACCTCAGTGTCGCTGCTGGACTGAGAATAGTCCACCAACCAAAAAATATCCAGCCAACAGTGCCCTGTGGGCAGCATTCTGTGACCACTGCTGAAGGACTAGAGGATGACCAACCCAAACTGTGCAGCAGCAGATGAGCTGTCGTCTCTGACTTTACATCTACGAGGTGGACTGACAAGGTAGGAGTGTCTAATAGAGTGGACAGTGAGTGGACACAGTGTTTAGAAACTCCATCAGTACTGCTGTGTCTAATCCAGCATACTGACACACCACCACCATGTGTTACTGCAGCGCTGAGAATGATCTATATCTATATATCTGTGTGTATATATATATATATATATATATATATATAATTTTTAAATTAGTCAAGGCTCAAATAGAGCTGTGAAAAATAATGGTATTGCAAGTAAACTTACTGTATCATCGCTGTCCATTGAAAAACATCTATCTATCTGTCATTTATATTATGTGAATATTTTATAATGACTGGACCAGCAGACATACTTCAAAATTCCTTACCACAAAATCTCTTTCCATTAACTTACATTGACAGCAAAGAATGTTTTTGCCATTATTGGATATTATTAATTAATATTGGTAGAAGGGTCCATTTCTCCATTTCCCAAAAAAAATTGGGATGCTGTGCGAAATGCAAATAAAAAGAAAATGCAACAATGTGCAAATCATTAAAACCCTACATTTCGTTGAAAACAGTACAAAGACAACAAATCAAACGTTGAAACTGAGGAATTGTATTGTTTTAGAAAAATATATTCTCCTTTTGAATTTGATGCCAACAACACATTCCAAAAAACACCCTATGGTTAATTGGCAACAGGTCAGGACATGATTGGGTATAAAAAGCATCTCAGAGAGGCTGAGAGTCTTTCAGAATTAAAGAGGAGGAGGACTCAAATGGTGCAACAGTTTTGCAGGCCTGCAGTCCAGACCCGTCAGCCCCTGATAACATTTAGCACGTTATGAAATGAAAAATATGACAGATGAGACACAACTGTTAAGCAGCTGAAATCCTGTAGCAAACAAGAAAGGGAAAACATTTCACTTTCAGAAGCAGACGGTCTCCTCATTTCCCAAACGCTTACTGGGTGGTGTTATGCTTACAGAGAGAAGGTGATGAAACACAGTGGTAAACATGACCGACCCCGTCCCAACTTTTTTGGAACGTGTTGTTGGCATCAAATTTAAAATAGACATATATTTTTCCAAAAAACAATAAATATGTGATATATTGTCTTTGTAGTAGTGTCTTTTGCAAATATGGCTTACATGATTTACATATCATTGCGTTCTAAATTTACTTACATTCTGCACAGCGTCCCAAGTTTTTTGGAAATGGGGTTGTACACTGAGATGTTCTATATAAGATGCCTTGCCAAAAAGGAGCAGTTTAAGAAGTTGTGAGATGAATGTGAACTTTCTGCATACATTTTAGAAATGCAAGCTCATCCAAATCATCATACATTGTACTATTATATTTTCATTCCTTCTGCTAATTAAACTGTTGACAGTTTATCTTTCTACAATTAAATCACAAAAAGTGAAATACTAATCCTTGGTATGAAAATTCAGGTAAAGCTGCTTTATGAGAATCTCAGCTCATTAGCTTCATATACCAAAGATGAAACACAAAACCTGGATGTGATTGTAGACTCTGAGGCTTAATCTCACACGTAAACACGGTCACTAAAATAGTGAGAAATATTGCTGAGCTCTGCCTTTTCTATCTCAGAGAGACACAGAGAAACATATTTAAGCATCATTTACAAGCAGAATCACTGTAATGCTCTTCTTACTGGATTTCCTGAGATAAAAGCACATCCCTTACAACTCATACAAAATGCAGCAGCGCAACAATAATAAAAAAAGAGAGATCATATCACTCCAGTTTAAAAGAACTGCATTGGCTGTCTGTATCATTCAGGATAGAATTTGAAGGTCTTCTATTAGCTTATAAGGCTCCAAATGGTGGTAAAGAACCTAGAACTTAGAACTTAGATCACAAAGTTTCTGTCTGTTTATGTTTCAACATGTGATCTTAGATCTGCAGATAGTAGCCTTCTGCAAAGACCTTCTGTAAAAATACAGAAAACTCAGTTATTCTGCCTCTAAACTGTGGAACTCAATTCAATTTTTTATTAATCAAGCTCAGTGCTCCTTTTTAAGAAGATTAAAAAGCATATCTCTTTAACTTTTAATGCCTCTTGGTATTTATTTTTTTATTTGATCTGTCATTGTCTTATATCATTTTAAATGAATACTCTTCTGTTAATGTTAAGTGTTATCACCTGTCTGTAAAGCACTTTCAGCTGCCACTGGCAATGCTTTATTTATATGAACAAACATTATTATTTAATTTCTGAGTCTTCAGTCTCGGGCTGAACGATCATATTATGTGACTGTTCTAAGGGAGCAGAAGCTACTGCCTGAAGTGCTCCAAAGACAAAGATAGAGTCTGCTGTCTCGCAACCACATGACGGAATTTAAAACACATTCTAAAATCTGAACAAAATATCTGAATTCAATTGAGGAGTTTGAGAAACAGCACATCTCACAAAACAGGCACAGCAGATAAAGCATGCAGTACTGCTGTCTGATTGCTGTATGGTCTCCGTAGCCTTTCTCTGGTTTGTATTAGGATAAAAACGGAATTACCTCTCATTGTTCCAGTGCTGCTGAGATGTCCAGTGCGTTTGCTGCTTAGGACAAACTATTTCTATGTGAGGAATTGCACAACACTCTGTTCCTCTGAATGCTAGGTTTAGTTCTCGGAATTCATGTACAAGATGTGACGCACCTATACCTGTTGCAGCATGTCTGCTGGCCAGTACAGCAGAAATAGTTCAGCAGTAGCAGGGGCAAAGCTAGAACTTTCAGAACAGGGTGGCCAGATAAGACCTAGAGATTTCATTGTGGTGGCATGCTATGAATTTTTAAAAAATAAAATATCACATTAAATTACTTATTATGCAGTATATACATTATGCAGTAAAGTGTAATTAGTAGAAAGCTAGCCAGAGAACATTTTATAAAATAGCTGATAACATGCACATGTATTCAACTGTAAAAAGAAATTAGTTAGCACAATAAATGATTATTGCTGACTCAACTTACCATCAAATAACCTCCTTCTTAATGTGGCTTACATTGCAGCACTGCTAAAAAGACCAAGTGCACATACACTCACCTGTTTGCTAAGCAAATTCGCCAACCACAGCAAGATATGATAAATGTTAAATGCAGTCTCTTCTTACCCTTATAGGTAGCTAACTCAAAGAGTTTTATCACAACATAGAAATTGGTTCTTGGTTGACTTTTTAGTTCCTGAATGATGGTAAAATCTGTAAAATTACAACCATTTAGTTTCTTAAAAGTGCTGCCTTTTAATAATAAATAATAAAATAAATGCAACAATGTCTGGAAATGAACAATGGCCATGCTAAACTACAATAAATGCACATTTACATGCATGTAACATTTTATTGAAAAAACAGGCAATGAGGTTTACAGAACTTTAACAGAAACATGTTAAAGCGTGTTTTACCTGCAGCAGGTAAAAATAGATAAGATGCCTTTATTGTCATTGCACAGTGTACAACAAAATTGAGCAGCAGTCCAACTGCATTTTCTACATGCAAAACAATTAAACATAAGGCTAAAATATATAAAGTGCAGATTTAAGGGGGAAAAAAAGTATTTAAAAATGTAAATATAAAGAAAAAGGACTATAAAACTATATATTCTAAACAGACAATAGACAATAGACAAGTGAGGTAGCAGTTAGTTATTGCATATTCTTTGGATAGCTTATAGAGTCATATGATATTGCACATCTTAAGAATTATTGCACAGAAAGAATATAGATTATAGACTGCACAGTCAAGAACAAGAGGTGGAGTGGAACACTGGAACAGTGTACAGTGTCCTATGAAGTCAGTGCCAGTAATTAGTTGTGTTCAGTCAGTTCTACTGAGCACAGTGTTCTATAGAAAGTCCTTATTTATTTAGAAAGTCCTTATTTTATTTAGAAAGTCACAATTATATGAAATGAAGAGTAGTGCAAAGTGATGATTTACTTTAGCTCTTTATCACTTGATTTTTTTGAGCACTTCAGAAGAACTTGTCATAACTGATGGAAAAATTGGTAGATTTCCAGTCATTGAATTTCTTAGAAATGCTGCCTTTTACTGCAAGTCAAAAAGTTTACTAGTTCAAGTACTAGGTTACAGTATTTTACCATTGCAATAACAGCAATAGCCATTAAAGTAAATACTAAAATAACTGAAGTTAAAGAAATGCATTTAATATTATTAGATGCTTTAAAAATAGATTTATTCAATTTTGCTGAAATTTCACAGTGAAAATGCTTTTTACTTCTTTTATTTGTTTGTTTGTTTTCTGTGTGTTTGTTACCCACATCTGATGTCAATATTTAGCACTGAGGTCCACAAGTCCCACACTGAATGAGTAGTGAAAACAAGACAATGAATAACTTTTTACTCATTAGTCAAAAATAGTTAATAACAAATTGGAGAACTTCATATAAAAACATCTATGCCATATTTATGCTTGCTTACAAATATGATTCTGTTTACTAGGGCATTAATAGTTGCTTACTACTAGTTCAGTAATCATTAAGATCTTAACATATAGTGCTCCTGAGCACATAAAAATTAAAATTTAATTAAAAATATTTTTGTTGTTTATCATTTTGACATTATAAATCAGTCCTTGAAAACACAAACAAGCAAGCAAACTACATTACATACATTACTGCACCACTCAGTATCAGTCTGACAGGAAAAAGAAAGTATTTTAAACCAGTCTAGTCAATTTCTCAAGAAGTTGACACTGGAAGCATTTAAAAGCAGCCCTGACACAACTTCCCTAAATATGATGATGTTCAAAACCTTTGATAAGTTTTAGAATGCCATAATCTCCGGTTGAGTAGTTCATTACAGTTAATGTTAGTGAGTCACAGTCTGAGTTAACCCCTTAACTTCCCAGCCTTCTTACATACTAAGGCTTCTTACGCAGTAATTACAAGGACTTCTTCTAAACTTAGAGGTCATACGTGTATGTTGTACCACAAAAGAGGATCTGTACTAATTATTAGTTAAAAGACATGGACAATACAAGTATTGAAAACATCACATATTTTGTGTTTGCCATTGAAGCTCTGCATACTTCAAATCCCTACTGTCTGTTAAATGTATTTTCACTATGGCAGTTGTTTTCAGCCTGTCTGTGCATTTTTGGGGCTTTCTAGGCTTTGTGTTAGTGGGTGGGTGGGGGGTTGCTCCCCTTCTTTAGTTTTGGAGGAGACAGCAACCCAATACCCCACTGTTGTTGGCACCTATGTGCTTTTCTTAAGCAGGTAGTGGTACAGGACATGGTTTACCTGACTTAATTTTGTGTTTTTATTGGGTTGTAAATTACAGTTTAATTTCTGTTGGAAATGATGCTATCATATGAATAATATAATAATAATATAATAATACAACCCTATTTCCAAAAAAGTTGGGACACTGTGCAGAATATGAATAAAAATAGAATGCAATGATGGGCAAAGCATGGAGGTCAAATTCTAAAGCAAAATACTACAAAGACAAGAGATCAAATGTTGAAACAGAGAAATTTCAACATCACAGAGACTTCTTAATATCATCAATTATATCATGAGCACAATTTAATGCAGCACTAATTGGTCAACCCAGTAGTTGCTCTTTAACTACATATAATCATGGGCTTCCTCGAGGAGAGGTTTGAAAATGGTTAAACAAAAACTAACCCTAACATAGAATCACTATTTATTACACAGACACATACATATACAGTTGTCCCTTGTATACAGAGATTTCTCCAGATTCTCTGAATCCTTTATGATCCTGATATTATGTACTCTAGATAATGAAGAGAAATGATTCTTTGCTATTTTATATTTAGAATCTGGATTTGTTCAATGACAGGAGAATGCCACCTACTGGAGTGTATAGTACCAATAACAAAGAGGTTGGTTTATAGGGTTTGGGCAATTTAGTTCCAGTGAAGGGTAATATTAATGCTGCAGCATATAACATTTTAGAAAAGTAAATGCTAGGAAAGTTTGTGGCAACTTTCTTTACGAATGCTTTTTTGACCGAATGGGCAAAAACTCCCACAAACACACTCCAAATCTAGTGGAAAGTCTTTCCAGAAGAGGGGGGCTATGATAGTCATTATAGTTTTGGAGTGGCATCTCCAACAAGCTTGTATAGGTGGGATGGTCAAAACATCCATCCATCCATCCATTTTCTAAGCCGCTTCTCCATCAGGGTCGCGGGTACTGGGTACTGGAGCCTATCCCAGCAGTCTTCGGGCGGAAGGCAGGATACACCCTGGACAGGTCGCCAGTCCATCGCACAGGTCAAAACATATTTGGTCAAAATTTTGTGTGCATGTTCTGATTTATCTGCAATCCGCTGCAGTCAGTAAATGCACTCACTTCCAAAAGTTTACTTCAATCCACCCCAATGTTCAGCTTGTATTAAAGAAGTTATGGTTCCAGAATGGCTAATGAAATTATACGGTGGCATCGTTATTTCAAAATGTTTAACTTCACTGAAAAAAAGTGAAACACCCATGTCATTTATTTGAAGTGCATTTGTATGTTGGTCTAATTGATTTCTGGTTAAAACCCGTTTTGTTCGGTTTGCCCAAAAGCAAACACCACTCTTCAGAAAACAACGTAAAATAAATAATTTTGCTAAAATAATATTTTCACTTCAAGCCAGACATTTGTCACGTGACCACATGACGTCACATCGGCTCAGTTCTCGTCGAGTTTGGCGGGCGCCATTACTTTGCTTTCAAAGTGAAGCTCGTCAGTTTTGGACGGCTGTTTTAAACAAGGTAAGAATTCACAAAGAATTTCATAAAGCCAGCATGTGTCATGACAGGCAGTTAAGTGTTACTTTACAAACTGCCTCTACATTTTGCTAGCGGGTTAGCTAGCTAACGCTAATGCTAGCTAGCTAGCTATACCAGGGTATTTTCAAAAACGTAAGTTAGTGTGCATCTAGCTAGCTAAAGAAAATGAAAAAAAGGTCAAGTGTGTTTTTAAACCTTGTGTTGTGTGTTTATATATGTGACTGCGCTTTTTGACTCAGTTTAACAGAATATTTTGGGGTGATGCCTGTGATTAGCGGTTTGGGGGGGGGTTCGTGGAGGCCGTTCGTCAGTGACGGTCCACATGGTCTTTGCAAGAAAAATGGTGGTGTCGTTTATTTAGTGTGTTTTATATAACGTTAGGTCTAATATAAAATCATGATTTCTGGTTCAAGCCTGATTTGTTCAGTTTGTCCAAAAATATATAAAATCAATATTTTTAGGTTTTAATGCCACGTGACCTCGTCCAGGTTTGCTGTCTGCCATTTTGTCGCTCGGAAAGAGAAGCTCACCTCTTGCAGGCAACTCTTTTAAACAGGGTTTGAACGTCTATTTTTAGGAGAATGCTTATTTTTCCTACTTAGTTTAGAAATACTTAGTTTACTTCTTGATTAAGAACCAGTGGGAGACACGGAACTCCACAGTACATTCAGGCAATAGCAAGCATATGCTAATATGCAAAATGTTTAGGACCTGAGGCCATGTATATGAGCATAATCCATGGGCTAACATCATGATTGTGTAATGAGGGGAGAGGAGCCTATCCCAGCTTCCGAGAGAGAGACCGATCCAACTTTCTGATAAATGTTTTCTCTTTCATCAGGTTGCTCAGAAGGAGGAAGCTGAAACAGAGCTAAAGAGGTGTGCAATGGCAGTATTTGTCATCAGGGAGGATGAGGATCCTCTCCAGCCAGCACATGATATTTGGATTGGAATTGAAGGTGTTGAAGTCCTTAATGAGTTGCCGTCAGTTGCACATGCATGTGCCATGTTGTTTGGTCTTATCTATGCTGTAAACTTGAGCCATCCAGGTGAGCTTAAATACACTTTTGATGCACTGCAGAAGATCTTCATGGAGATAGAACCAAAGAAAATGACACGCAAAGTGTGCAGTCTTAGTGCCAAGCTTTAAATATTGGATTTATCAAAGAAAGACATTTGGATACCGAATGTTTTGTTTGTTGCTTGTATTTAGATACATTTTAGGATAATGGAACAGGTCATTGTTTACATAATTCTTTGTAGTAGAAGTATTGTGGCACTGAAAATGTGAATATGCTAAATTCACAAATCAGCAAAAGTGCTAACCTTTGTTCATAGATTGCACTCCTAGCACTTGACCTGGTTTAACTTGGTTCAGTTTTATTATTTGCCTTCACTTTGTAATGTACCATTCATACGTTCTGGTCAGTTCACCAATGGAGAGCCAAGTTAACAGCTCTTCACTGTTTTAGAACTGTTTTTTTAGTTCTTAATAGAATAAATCTCAAGTTTGCAAGGAGAAATGTACAGAACAGTTTCACACGTTGCACTGGTTGGTGTATATGCTTAAGGTTATAGAAATATTGCAAAAACTTAAAAGAAGAAACATTGAAAAGGCTGTAATTCATTTTCTTTAGTGTATTTTGTTTCTGTGTTTTTTTTATTTAGTAGGTTGTGTTGGTGGTGAGCTTTACTAGCTTAAAAATGCATTTTTTTTATCATAGTGATATTTTACTTATTTGATTATTTTTTTATTATTATTATGATTTTTTAGTGTTTTTATCTTTTTATCTTTTGGTATCTACAGAAAAGTTGGTAAATGTTAAGACATAATAAAGAATAATATTATGGTCTTTTGGGGAAAATATTCTTGTCTTTTATTTGTTGTGAGTAAACCAAACCAAACATTGTTTTAAATTGATGAAAAGTGAAACATCTATCCATATCAAATGTAGCTTTTGTTTGTGAATATGTTGCCCTACATTTCGTAAGTTTTGTGATTAAAGAAAATACATTGATTAAGCAAGAAATTGTAGTTTGTACTGACTCAGGAAATTAACTTGAGAAAAATTAATAAAATTGCATGTAACAAAATGAGAGTAATTTAATTAGTTTACTTAAAAGTAAAAACTATACTTGAATGTAATAGTAAATATAATTTTTCCTAAATTAAAAAAAAAAGTTGAAACAAAGTTAATAAATGAGTATGTGGTCTTTATAATAAGTAGTCTTTTTACTTTGATTGCAAGTATTTTTTTTCAGCTAAAAAAATTAAATATAGGATTTTGACTGAATCATAAATATAATTGGAGAAAAATTAATAAATTTAAATGTAACACATTAGAGTAATTTTTTATGGTTATAGTAAAGTTGGTCCAAAGTATCATTTTTTTCAGTGTTGTTACATGATCTGGGCCTGTCAGCGCTTCTATTACACACTTCTAAAGCTCAACAAGTTTGCACTGAAGTCCCTGTAGGCCCTACGTACAACTTCTAAGGGTTAGTCAAAACAGCCTTTAGACAAAAATCAAACCATCACATTCCAAAGGCAGTAAACAAGTCCTTACAGGCAGAATGATGCTATCAATCAAATGAACTTAATTTCTACATTTCTATTATCAAGGTCATGCAACACTTCTGAAGAAACAGGTGACTGATGAAAGCATCTCATTGCAACTGATTGTTTATGTATATAACAGGTAAAATGGAAAGGTTTACATGCACAAACACCTCTTAAATGCCTCTGTTTGAGTTAAGAGTTCATACTTCATAATAGCTGCTTTTTCCCTTTTCATTAAAGGCTTTAATGTTGTTCTACCCATTCATGTTGGTTTAATTACGATGAAATGCCCCAGAGGTTTCTGCTATTAACGGAGTAGGATACATACTTTCAGAACTGTCTAAGTGTTCTGAATAAAAGGTAACAGTTAAAAAAAATAGTTAAATGGTGTACATGGACAAAAGGTTTATAGAGTATGCACCTTTATATTATCTACAATGCATGTGAATTAGTAAATAAACTTTAAATGTATAGTAAATGTGAAGAAGTGTGTTTTCTGTAGAAGATGTGTAACTTTTCACATATGGCTGTTTGTTAAAGGACATCGTTCCTCAATCCTATTAGAAAATTCAGTGCCTATTGATATTGCATGTAAGCATATGCAGCTTATTTAGCATGCATTTCTCTATAAAACAGTTTTAACATGAATAACAGCGTATCGGCTATTTGTGTTCTCTGTTATTTCAGGAACATGACTGACTTGGTGAAATTCGACATTCTACAGTTCTGCAGAAAGAAAATCAAAAGATCAGGAAGGCAGAATGAAGAGATGGGGATGTGTGTTGTGTATTCTTCATTAAGACCACAAGCTTCTCTGTGATTTAGTCTTGCAGCTTTGAGTAATTAATCATGATACTGTCTCTTTTATTCATGGTTCTGATGAACTTTTCATACACTGACCCTCAGAAGTTTGGGGGCGTCTGTTACTACATCTCATTGCAACTGATCGTTTATGTATATAACAGGTAAAATGAAAAAAAAATGAATTAATACTCTACAGCATTAAAACTACACCATTTCAGCAGGACTACTGCACTGTTTCTGTGGTAGCCGCCCTCACATTATAAACTCCCTTAAGGAATTTAAAGACATGGGGTGATGTGTTGGACAACAATGATAAAAATAATTTATATCAACTGGAAAATAGACATTTAATATTTTTGATTGTGTAAATAAAGGGAATAATTATTTTTCCATTTCATTACCAAGTAGTTACCACAACAACTAACTTATTATTCATTAAAAGCTAGAACATTATTATGTCATTTTGGGTTGGTCCAACTTAGCAGAGAGTTACCATTTTATTTCTAGTTTGTTACTTTATAATTACTAACTTATTACTCAGTATTAAACATGATATTAACATGAATTAGTACATTTGTGACTAATTTTACCATTTTATTACCAAGTTTTTAAACTATAATGACAAACTTATTACATAGTAGTAACTAGAACATAGCTTTTTTTATGTTAGTAGAACTTGTTACCCTTACATTACAATATCATTACCCACTTAATACTGTCCTTAAAACTGCTAATGTTTAGGTTAATAAAGTAGTCATGGCAGCTAAGAGGGATTTTTTTAAATGAATGTTTAAAAATATAATTGTCTTTACTTATGGTCACAGATATTTGTACTGTAACACTGTTCTACCTTTTTTAACACTATGTTAAGTAGCTCCAACATTGAAACACTGGCTCATTTATAAAAAAAAAAAACCCAAAAAAACAAATACATGTGTACACAAACGCCTGGTGGTCAGTGTACTTGTAGGTTACTAACCTTTCCCACTGAGTCAGCATGTGAAAGCAGAAAACTCATTTCATTTTAAAATGTAGGCTTTATTATACAGCACAAGCCACGATATTCTTACTGCTTTGTTTGGTATGATATTAAAACCTCCACCTCCATATTTTGGTGAATGAGGCCTGAATGTTTTGGATTCAGCACTGGGTTCACCTTCTTAATATATGAAGAGATCTGATCTCTTCATACCGAGGCTCTAGTGAGCCTATTTGATACTAAATAGCACTCCTTGTGGACTAAATAGTCATGTATTTGTGTAATATTGTCATAAACACATTGTCATATATATATATATGGTCTGATTTACCTGGAAGAGGCCTCTTGCCTTAGCCAGAGAACAATGTTGGTTTGACATTTACAACAATGGGTCTTGGCTCACTTTTTTTTTGTGGCAAACTTCATGAGAGAATTGAGAGAACAATTAAAAAAGCACATTTCTGAACACCATCTTCCATACATAATATTCTGAAAAGATCCCGAGAATCCAGAGAAATCACAGTCTGTCTAAGGCAAGACTGGAAACCACTGTCTAATATGTTTTATATGCAATAATGATCATGGTAAAATAATCATGATCATTTTTCTTTGGGGATTATTTTGACTTGCCGCTCATGCGTCTCTCCACTATTAATAAGTTAAAATAAATCGATTTTAACACACATTTTAAGCCAAAACGTTATGATAAAACTATCATAAAACAGTGTTTCGCACATAAGGCAGCATCTATGTAACATGTACATTTCATGTAATAACTTTGTGATGGAGCTTTTAGAATGAATGAAGAATGAGAGAATGAAGAGTTTCACACCACTCCAAATTACACAGAAAGAGTTCCCCTTCAAAGCTTGGAGATGGTTTGGACAGTTTGCCACTTACTATTGTGTAAAAGCATGTAAAAATAATAATCACAGAGGCAAAAGGATGTTTTGTTAGACGGATAAGAAATTCTTATATATCCAACTAAGCTGATGCTTATCTGGGGTAATGTGGTAATGAAAAAAGGAGCTGTGTTTAGCTGCAGTGGTTTTGATGCATTGAGGTTTGTGGCTGGAAAATGTTCAAGCTATGATGTGAAAGTATAGATATGCGTACACACTAACACATGCAGCGTTTGCATATTATCTTGCACTACAACTATATGCTACTATGTATATTCATAGGCATTTTCCCATATTATTTACATATTTGATTTAAATATATATTAACACTAAAGTGATTCTCATTACTGTTGAAAACTGTTTGTACTGTAAACAATACTTTCTCCTGTGAAATATCCTTCTGTGTCTATTGTAGTAGTTCTGTTACAATCAGAACACATTTCACATTCTAAAGTTACATATATAAGTCACACACACATATATATATATATATATATATATATATATATATTGATATTTAATCAATGAACGCATATGCTTGTGCAGATTTAGATAGCTTAGATGTCATACATCAATCTAGGATTAAAATGGCTTATTCTTATCCTTGATTATTCATTTTATATTTTATTTTAGATTGATTTTATATCCCACTTTTTAGGAACCAGGGATTCTGATGATACAGTTTCTGTGAATATATCTGACAGCTTTTTGAAGTGTCAATTCAAAATTGCAACATTTAGCCAGAAGACTTTCTAATCCACTGTCACGAAATGAAACTGGGACTGTTCTTTTCAGACTGTGGGCCATGCAGGGCATCACAAGCACTGACAAGTGTAGTTAACTTTTCCATGATTTTCCAGTCTTTTGCAACACCCAGAAGATGACCAGTACATGCCTCGGCATGATTTCATATTTCAGTTTTACTCACAGTTAGAGCAAACTGTAGATATCATTCTTTATCAGTGAAGTGCATCATACCCAAATAGTTGTCATTGCAGGAGCAGCTGTTGGCTAACTCCAGTCTGGAGATTGGAGAGCAAAAGGAACCAAGGGCTAAGCCCAGGTCCAAATCCACCCCCACACCGAGCCCTCCCTGTGCACTGGTACAGGGTTTGGTGGTGTCACCTCGCCATAAGTCAGCCACCACAGGAAGTAAACAACCAGCTGTGTTAACTGCGTTATTTTTTTTAAAGCATTAAATATTTCAAATTAATCTCAACAATTAATGCGTTAATTTTGACAGCACTACTGTAACGATGAGGAGCGTTAATGAGGTGGACGCATATGTGGAGATATCAAATCAAGATTTGGGGTCAGAACAGTCCAGCGTCAAGGAGTCAACATGGAGAGATCAGGGTACAGACATAATAAACAGAAACACAGAACTACACATCAAACAATTCAAACAATACACTTCAAACAAAGACCAGCAAGGGACTAGGGAAAACACAGGGCTCAAATACAGCAGGGATAACGATGGTTAACGTGAAACAGGTGGAAAACAGGTGGTTACAATCAGGGGTGGAGTCAAGAAACAAGGGGGCAGGACAAGGAAGAATCAAAACAAAGAAAGCACATGGACAAGTAAACAAAAGCACATGGAAGACTGAAACCAAAACAAAAGCACATGGATGACTGGGAGGGGCCAATCGTGACAACTACTTTATATCAGTTTTCCCGTCAATGCTGTGCTCTTTATTATGATTTCACTGTGATGTATTACTGTAAAAGGCTTGTTGACTCCAAAAAGTCCCTGAAAACATCTGGGTACCACAACAGTACAAAATCATTGTAACATAGTGTACTAATATTAAGTAGTTTAATAATAATGTCAATAAACAATTATTCTGCCATACAGTTTAGTTCATTAACAGAACACTATGACTGCATAGCAACACAATGAATCTTTGTTTTTTGAATAATTTGGTGAATTCATACCGAATTTGCCACTTCTCTGTCAGGGTCGTGGGGGGGTGCTGGAGCCTATCCCAGCAGTCTTCGGGCGAAAGGCAGGATACACCCTGGACAGGTCACCAGTCCATCGCAGGGCAGACAGACACTCACACACTCACACCTAGGGGTAATTTAGCACGTCCAATTGGCCTGACTGCATGTCTTTGGACTATGGGAGGAAACCGGAGAACCCAGAGGAAACCCACGCAGACACGGGGAGAACATGCAAACTCCACACAGAGAGGACCCTGGTCGCCCGGCCGGGGAATTGAACCCAGGCCCTCCTCGCTGTGAGTCAACACCGCTACCCACCACGCCACCATGCCGCCCATGTGTGTGTGTGTGTGTGTGTGTGTGTGTGTGTGTGTGTGTGTGTGTGTGTATATATATATATATATATATATATATATATATATATATATATATATATATATATATATATAAGGCTTGGCCTTGTCTCGATCTTGGGGTGAGGTCAGTCTTTTCTTGGTCTCAGTCCTGTCTTAGTTTCAGTCTTGTCTCAATCTCTGAGTGAGGTCAGTCTTGTCTTGATCTTGGCCTTGTCTTGGTCTCGATCTTGTCTAGGTCTTGGCCTTGTCTGAATCTGAAAGTCAGTAACTTTTTACGCGTTAAAGCAAAGTAAGTTAAAGCAAAAAAGACAATTACTGTAAATATTAAATATATCCACTTTAAAGAATTTAGTCAAATTATAAATTATTTCTCCTTTCTGAGAGTTGGGACCAGGAAGCAGACTTATGTCTGGAAAATTGATTTTTAAAAAATTTTATTATTATAATTTCTTGCTATGCAGGTACCCAGACATTTGGGCAGCCCATTAAACAGTGGATGGTCACCATTATATAGGCTGGACTGATGCCATGGTTAGGCCCAGTCTATATGTGGCAAGTGATGAGTGTGACAGACATGAACATGTAGGGCTACAAAAGTAAAGCAAAAGTAAGCAGTACAGAATGTTCTAGCTACGATCACGTCACATGCACACACAACACACACAATACTGCATAGAAAAGCATATAACACAGAACTAAGCACCTTATACAACAGTGCATCATTTCTGTGTATTAGAACACACAATGTTTTGAAGGGTTTTTTTATTCGTCTATATTACAAACTACAAAATATCCATTTTCATACTAAAGTTTCAATATTTTAAAAGTATTATTTACACATCACATCTAAAACAAATTAAACATCTGTAAATGTTTAAGCCATATTTTGGGGTTCTTTCCAGTGCTTTGATTTAGCTGATAAATCACTGTGTCTCAGCTCGAGTCTCTGGGCTGTTTAAATGAAGCATTATTTTCATTATTTTATTATTATTTTGAATCATTGCCTGACTCAGTGGGAACAGATCCCACATGGATTATGTTAGTAGAACACACTAAGCCTGGAGTGAACTGTCTGGCTCAGTTGTCTGAAACTGAGATGCTGTTTACATTTACATTTATGGCATTTGGCTGACGCTCTTATCCAGAGCGACTTACAATTTGATCATTTTTACACAGGTAGGCGAAGGTAGTGTTGTGTGGGAAGTCTTGCCCAAGGACTCTTATTGGTACAGTGTAGGGTGCTTACCCAGGTGGGGATTGAACCCCAGTCTACAGCATAGAAGGCAGAGGTGTTAACCACTACACTAAATCAACCAATGCTGTGGATAAGAACTGCATAAACCTTTCAATCCACGGATCCAGTGTTTACCCCTGGAAAATTCCTGTTATCTAAACCTACTGCTGCTCTGTTCCTGCTGGAGCCTTGGCTGGAAACACCTTTATTTGAATATTAAACAAACAAACATTAAAAAAAACTACTGAACTGCTAGTAAACACGTGCAGTAAATATCGGATGGCAATAAATCAGAATGTAAAGGCGCAGAACGATGGAAGCAGGTCACAATATTTACACTTCCTTCCATTCTCTCATTATAAAAGTAGCTTTTGTTATGTGTCCAGTCTGGATAAAGGGGTGTCTGCCCCCCCCCCCCCCCCCTCCCTCTCGCGCCCTCTCGCGCCCTCTCGCCCCCTCTTTCTCTTTCTTTCCCTCTGCTTGTCCGGTATGTCTCCTCCCTTGTTTGCTTCCTATGTCTGCTATAGGTTGGTTGTGGTGTCAGTCTTCATTAGAGGCTTGACACTTACCATTTGATGACCAATCATCATGCAAAGTTCTGGCACTGGAAGAGGGACCCAGCAAAACTCGTTGAGGGGCCTGCGTTCTCCATGTGCTCAATGCTGTTTAGTGTGCTCCTGGTCTTTGTTGCTATAAGATGCAGACACATAAGCTTTGTACTGTTTTGCTCAGGTAGTTTTGTGTGTATCTGCACTAGTTTTTTCACACCAAATGGAGATTTGTCTAGTCAAGTCAAGTCAAATTTATTTGTATAGCGCTTTTTACAAGTGATGTTGTCACAAAGCAGCTTCACAGAATTCCAGTAAAAACAAAATCTAGTCCATGTCAGCTTGTGCTTTCCTGCCTCGAGCATTGTTCATTATTCATGCTAGCTTTATTGCCTTGCTGCTTTACAACTGTTCACGCTCTTTCTCTCTCATACGCTGCTGTGCTTTCTTGGGGTTCTGGACAGGGCAGATGGGTGTGCTCATACACTTTACACCATATAGCAGCCCAACATATAGATTGGTAATAGATTGGCACCTTAGGTAAGGCTGGGCACCAACCTTTGTATTTATGTTGATCTAGGAAAGATCAGTGTAGATAGCTATTTTGTTTTGCTGGTAAGTGAGAACTTAAACTAAAGACCTGGGGTAGTGTTTTAATTTTTCTCTTTTTGGTAGTTCTTATGATTTCATTCCTTCATTTCTTTCCACCATCCAGGTCCAGAATCCCCTTCTCTTTAGCAGCAAGCATATTTGCCATTTTGTAACTATTGTAAATAGTCATGTTTTTGGAGGTCTCACTGTGGTCCTAGTGTGATTGTGCTTTACTCCTAGCATGCAATCAATGAAAAAAAGCAGAATCCAATTTGCGTCTTGCTCCTTCCTGGTCTGTGCTCCAAACATCACCGTTTAAACCATGTCGCTGCTGGAACAAAACCTCGTATCTCCATTTTTGTCAATTGACATAATTTGAAGATGCATGCTGGCCTTTATATTTTGTGTAAATAAATGGCCAAAAATGACTTGTAAAAAAGTCTGGTTCCATTGACTTACATTGAAAGTACTGTATGTTTGTTCCTTCTCTTGAAAAGTGACCATTTTGGAGATACAAGGTTTTGTAGCAGCAATATGTTAACGACCACATTATCCCCTAGACTTTCCTGTGGGGTCATAACACTTTGAATAATGACTTTAATGTGAGGAGTTTCAAATATGAATAATGGGCTGTTAGTTTATGTGATGTTAACATATTGTGATAAGAATTTGTAAAAGCCACTTATGGTTTCTGGATCTCCTGCCATGCCCGGAACCTGCCAGCTGTCCACAGATCTGTTTTTGTCTTTGGCGTTCTACCTACATCTGTAGGATCTTTGGTTGGAACAAGTTTCACCTAAGTATTTACCAAAAGCATTAACACATGACGGATGCAGTGCACAATACTACTGTGTAAGTCTCTCCCATGAAAAGAAAGTATGAAGAATGCCCTTCGCACAGAGCTTCCTACCGCCAGTCCAGTAGACTCCATGCTGTGCATATTTGTCTCGTCTGCTTATGAGGGTGAATCCTCCCTTTAAAGGCAACCTATAGCGTGAAGATATGCTTGTGGAACATGCAGTTGCAGAATGAGAACTAAAGACAAACTTGCAGTAAATATCTTACTGTGCAGAAGAGGCTGTGAAAGTACAACACAGATAAAACCATCAGCCACTGGAACATTCAAATTAGGAACTCTTAGGTCATTTAAAAGCAGTCAATATCAGCACTTTCTCTGAAAGCTGAAGCATTTCGGTGCATAGGTGTGTTGGGGCTGAAATGATTAAATATCCCAGAAGAAGAATAAGAAAAGCTCAATGAATTGTCAATGAATTTTAGCTATTCGTTGTTGATGCTGGAATCTACCAATTGATCTTCTTTACATTTATGCTTTTTGATGAAACAGGTTAATGGAAAAGCATCACTGATTACTGTCACAGCAAGTAGCACTAAATGCTAATCCAGGGTGCAAGCAGCGTTTTTTAAAACCACACTACCGTAAAAACTCGAAACAGCTTTACTGGTTGGGCCTCTTGTGAGTGAGCGTTTTAGATTCTACATAGTTTCGTCATGGATGGACAGCTTGATCACCTTCACACAGAAATAAAAGCAGTGCCCAACAGCTAGCTACCAATAGAACTGAACAAGGTGTATCTTGCCACTACTTTTGGGCTGATAAAAGGGTCTGTGGACAGAGCGGGAGGCTACTACTAGGCTTCAGTTTCCATAACAACAGCACTAAATGGTTTACGCATAGGTGTTCCGTTCTTATGAGCACATCTTCATTCTGCAGCTGCATGTTCTGCAAGTACATCTTCAAGCCAAAAAAGAGACAATAAATTAAGTAATGACCCCCAACCTTCCCCCTCCCCAACTCTCCATGCCTGACTATGAGAAGCTTCTTCATTAGCAAAAATGGGTTGAAACCAGTGTGCTCAGACAAAGTATGTGGATAGTGTAGACACACCAGGACTGATGTAGGAATCTCCTGCCTTAACTTCATGAACCCTTAAAAGAGGAATGGACCACTTTATGAGATGCTTATATATTACTATGCTGTTTTTCCTACACCCACCACTCCACTCTCCTTCTAGCTCAAACTTGCTTGAAGGATGCAAATGTCAGATACTTAATTCTGCTCTGTAACAGTGTTACAGATGAATTACAGAAGTACAGCCTATGTAATTACACACACACACACACACACACACACACACACACACACACACACACACACACACACACACACATCAACTTCAGCTTTACATCATGTAATTACACAGGTGTATCTTCTACGCAGGAACTCTCCTGTTGTGCAGTGTTAGTTACACTATAAGTGAACAGTTCCTGTGTAATTGCTATGTAGGTACTGTGTAATAATGGAGAGGTAATATAGACGTTGCTTTGGGGGAAATGAAACAATGTCTTAAAAGTTACATTTTAAGATAAGGGGACATCTGCTGTTCTGTCACATGTACATACAGAATGACTAGCAACATAAATGCTAGCTAAATGTTGGGACAGCTGGCAGATCCAGTGTAAGTAATGTCTTAATGTAAGTTATTACACACTTCCTTTTTACTGCTGAACAAAACTGATTTTCCAGTATGATTACAAAGGTAATTACACTTCTGTAATCCGTCTGCAACAGTGACTAAATCATTAGTAGTTACAGTGTGGTTGCATATCGCTGCTGTCGGAAGAAAACCTTGTATCTCCAAAATAGTAACTTTACAGGAGAAGGAAAAAACATACTACACTTTCAATGTAAGTCAATGGAACCAGAATTTTTCCCATGTCATTTTGGGTAATTTCTTTTAGGCCTCTCATCACAAAATTTACAAACAATGTAAAGAGTAACAGATACTTTCAAATTCTGTGAAAAACTGAAAAATGCCAAAAATGGACATACAAGGTTTTCTTCCGACAGCGACGATATGTTGTTTACATGTAACAGCACAGTTATTAGAGACACAATATAAAGTGAGACTAAAATTTTATTTATGAATTTAAATTGTTTACACAATTCTGCTAGATATTAATATTGTTGTTGTTTTTGTTGTTATCTAAACAGAAAACCTTAATTACAGAAGCAAACGAAGAGGTTAGGAGAGTCATTATAATTTTTTTTATTTAAAAATTCAATTCTCAATGTGTTTTAAATACACACTGAAAAAAAGAATAAAAATGCATAAAGGGTACAATTTTGCAGGCGTAAATTTAGGGGTTATCATTTAGGAGAGACACCTGTCAATAGAAAGAACCTTATAAATGATGCTTTTATATAATTTATTATCTAAAGCTTATTACTGTCTCTGCTAATGTCTTGGGTTTAAACAGATCAGAACATCATCCTGTAAATATCTAAGGTCTGAGTCATTTTTAACAGTTATGTTTTAACAGTTTTAACAGTTTTTTAGTCATTTTTAACAGTTATTGTTTTCTAGGCTAACTTCAGCCTGACATATCCATCTCTCAGTACAGTGTTTATTTACAGTGCAAATAAATAAATACATAAAGAAATAAAACCAATGCCAGTAAACAAAACAAAACAACAAAAAAAACATTTCACTTAAAATATTCTGTAAGAAACATTTTCTCTGCAAAACACAAACTTGATGAAAGTGATGAAAGGCCTCACATGATGGTGGTGTGCTAGTGAGTGTTGTGCTGGTACGTGTGGATCATATAGTATTGGGCCGCTGTGCTTTGCAGATCTGGATGGGATGCAGTGCTACACTTGGCCATAATTAGGTGCAGTGTGCATATGTTGTCTGGGAAGAGAACTTATATATTGATGGCTCAGGCAATCAGTTTGACAACCAAACTCCACAAAATTAACACACATCATGTATTTTTTGTATTAAGGCTCCAAGATTTTCTCCATTTTGTGAAAACAGTAAGCTACTTGCGGCTGCTGCGGCGATTTCATCCTGCTTTGCCCCGTGTAAAACTAGTAATGCAGGGAGTCTCATGGCTTTTCGCTCTAACATCATAAGACAGATAAAACAGCATAAATAAAACCAAGGATCCCAGATAGAACAGTGAACAGGAAGGTTCCGAAAGTTCAGTGAGCATTATCATGTCCTAAAATCTGCCCAATGAGCTGTGACCTTTTCTCATATGACTTTTGTTTACACCTTTTGCTTTGATGTTAAATATGGCGATGTGAATCCTATGCGGACCAGAACTTAAAATGCATCACAACACAATGCATCATCTTTCGCATTGGTCTGGTCCAAAGGGAACCAAGTAGTTTTAGCATTGAAGAGGAGGGTGAAGTCACCTTTAAGAGAAGAAACACCAACTACATAATTAAGCTTACCATCAGTGATCATCATACTTAGCTGTGTGTCAACTCACTAAAACTTAAGCAAAAACAAGCAAAGGTTTTTAGAACATCACTTGCTGTGGACAACTTCATGCCTATGATGAAAGACCTCCATCTTTATTAATATTGGATTTTCTACCTGATTTAGTCATATCCAATCCCACTCACTTGTTAGGACTCCCCCAATCACACAATACCACCAGCACTAGGAGGGTAAAGGCTAGCACAGGTCTTTTTGAACTGCTGCTCATGCAATGTCATTGGACAGCTGAATGCACTCACAGGAAAGCTCCAACCGCCAGTTCTGTTACATCAGTTAACACACCCCTGCATTGACTAGCATTGGGCTGATTGAAAGGGGAGAGTAGAGCCGCCCTGATCGCCCAGAGAGCGACGCCAATTATGCTTGGACTCCTGGCCCCAAGGGGATCTCTGCTTGGATCACCTGGATCTTAATACATAATATTAAAATACATTATATTATAAAATATTCGTCATCAGCTTCATCAGATGTATGGGTGAGAAAGGTAATGTCCTTTCTTACAGCATCTTCCTGATGTTTCTTCACCAGGCTGGTACATCACTTTAAGGAAGGTCCTCCCAAGCTAGAGCTAGTATAGCTCCTCTTCTCATGCAAGGTGGCCAGTTCTACTCTCTGTATTATACAGTTAGGGTTAGTATTGCGCTGGTCTGAGTACATCAGACACAGCAGTATTGCTGGAGTTGTTAAGCACTGTCCACTCTCAGACACTCCTACCTTGTCAGTCCAACTTGTAGATGTAAAGTCAGAGTTGGCAGCTCATCTGCTGCTGCACAGTTGGTGTTGGTCATCCTCTAATCCTTCATCAGTGGTCACAGGACGCTGTTGGCTGGATATTTTTGGTTAGTGTACTGTTCTCAGCCCAGCAGTGACACCGAGGTGTTTAAAAACTCCAGTAGCACTGCTGTGTCTGATCCACTCAGACCAGCCCAACAATATGGAGCTGATAAAATGCACAATGAGCGTAGAAACAAAGAGGTGGTAATAATGTTAGGCCTGATCAGTGTATATTCCAGTATTGTAAGTTTCTTTTTCGTCCACTTGGTGGCAATGTTGGCAGTTCCTGCAGCACTGTGTGCCTTTCTCATTGGCATCAATAGCTGTGGCAATGGCCCCAGCCCCATCCCATTTTTCAGAGAGTTATTTACATACACAATATTTCCAAAAGTGTTCGTTCATCTGCCTTCACGTGCATATGGAATTGAGACATCCCATTCATATTAAGCCCTTTGGATTAAGATATTGGCTCACCCTTTGCAGCTATAACGGCTTCAACTCTTCTGGGAAGGCTTTACACAAGTTTTAGGAGTGTGTTTATGGGAATTTTTGACCGTTCTTCCAACAGCGCATTTGTGAGGTCAGACACTGATGTTGGACGAGAAGGCCTGGATCACAGTCTAGACTCTAATTCATCCCAAAGGTGTTCTATCAGATTGAGGTTCTTCCACACTAAACTCACTCATCCATGTCTTTAGTGAGTGAATACTTTTGGAAATATAGTGTACTTCAGAGTAATGCTATGCTGCAGCCACAGAGAGGACAATTCTGAGATTCATACAGACTACAACCAAGCAATTTTGCAATTTTAACAGTGGGCGGGCTGTAGCAACCAGGGGTTGTGGTTTACAACGCTTGCACAGAAAGAACCCGAACATCACAAAACTTTACAGATAGCATAAGTTTGTCCTTCATAATCGACAAGGAAGTTACCAGCTCTGTAGCACTGTGCCGAAGCAGCTGAAGGTGAGTCACCGTCATTCAAATATAGACCAGACAGCAAGACAGCAATTTTAATCTCATAATACTTTAAAATATATAGAAGGATTGCTGGCTTGTATTTTAGTTGCCTATAAAAAGTAAATTGAGTATTTATCCACTTATGTGACTGTAGATAGAAGGGTGTTCAGATATTGCTTTAACTGGACTTGAATGCTGGTTTGAAGTATCCAGAAAATAAATTATATCGAAGCTAAAACACAGCTGCACAGCTCACAAGCCATGTTCAACATCACAGGAGGCAATTTATTGTGTGTTCATGTGGAAGAAAAACACAGAGAGGAAAAAAGTGGGAGAATATGAGAAGATAAGGTGTCAGAAGGTCCACTAAGGCTGGACATTTCCACAGCACTATATGGAGTATAGAAATAAATATAGTTGACCACACCTGAAGATCTTTCACCTTCCAGTCCAACTTAATCTAAAGTTTCAATACTGGAGGTGTTGCATGCCTCTCAGCACACCTGCACTTTCCTCTCAACATGCTCGCTTCTTCAGCTGGATCACATCATCTGACATCCAGATGGACGTCCGTTCTCACTGTGCTTGTAACGGTGACTAATGCTGCCTCAACTGGATCCACTTAAACATCAGCCATGATGTGGGTCCAGTGTAAAAATGATGTTGGTTTGTTGAGCATTGCTTGTGGTGTATTTGTGATTTTTTTTTATTTTGAATGGTCCCTGTTGGTTTGGGAGTTTTCCATCACCAACTGCCAGCTGAAAGACTTCATTGCAGTGAAAATGTTTTTGCTGCCAGACAAGTCACTTTTTACCATGGCTGTGGAGTTTGACTAAGTACAAGTTAGAGACCTTGACAACAGACTTTGTTTGGGCTGACTTTACACTGCAGCGGAGGTTAATTGGCCATTAGCCAGGAGCTTGGCACTTTATTCTATGCAATAATGTTGCAACACAGGCTGACATCACAACATCCTGTCTGTTCATCCTGTTACATGACTGCTTCTGTTCTCCTCCACCAAGCCAAAGTTCTTATACAATTTTATTTCCAAGTATCCCTTTACAAAGGAATACTTTGAATATGACCACAGATTCTAGTTCAAACTGGACTGTACTGCAATCAGTAGTGATGTCTTATGACCACCGATCATTTCTCACCCCTCCAGTTTCACACTCCAACTCCAACTTGGACTTCAATCATATTGTCTTACATTTCCACCAGATGGTCCACTATTCCAAAGGTGCCACTGGTTCTTGCTTGTCTGACAGCACCTTTCAAGGTTACTGCCAATTATTCCTGGGTTTTTTTCTTTGTCACTGTTATTCTTGAATGTCTCATTAGGTGGTTAGACTCAATCACATTTCTGATCTCACAACCCACAAAAACAGCACTACTTTCACCTCTAAGCACAACAAGACAGGCAAAACTGACTAATCTGCCTCTTTACCTGCTCTGGCTGAATTTCTCTCTCACTCAAATGCTCTACCATTTGAGCCATCTTTCATTCTTAAACTACAACCCCATTTCCAAAAAAGTTGGAACACTGTGCAAAATGTAAATAAAAACAAAATACAATGATGTGCAAATCATTTAAACTCTATATTTCATTGAAAATAGTACAAAGACAGCATATCAAATGTTGAAACTGAGAAATATTGTTTTGTTGAAAATTCTATGCCCATTTGATTAGAATTTGGTGCCAACAACATGCTTCAAAAAAGCTGGGACAGGGGCAACACATGGCTGGGAAAGTTGTGTAATGCTTGAATGGTAACAGATCAGTAACATGATTTGGTGTAAAATGAGCATCTCAGAGAGGCTTAGTCTTTCACAAGCAAAGATTAGGAGGGGTTCACCACTCTGAGAAAGACTGCATGATCAAATAGTGCATCAATTCAAGAATACCTTTTCTCAACCTACAATAGCAAAGGACTTTTGCTTTTCATCATCTATGGTACATAATAACAATCAAAGATTCAGAGAATCTGGAGAAATCTCTGTATGAAAAGGACAAGGCTAAAATCCAGTATTTTCTGGCCATGATCTTTGGGCCCTCAGGTAACACTCCGTTTAAAACAGATATGATATTGTAATGGAAATCACTGCATGGGATCAGAAACACTTCTGAAAACCACTGTCTGTGAAAACAGCTTGTCGCTGCTTCCAAAAATGAAGTTAAAACTCTAAAACGCAGAGAAGAAACCAAATATGAAAAATGGATCCATATCACTTTCAAACCTACTGGTCTCCTCAGTTACCCAATTCTTACAAAGTTCTTTTAAAAGGTAATGAAATACAGTGGTAAAACAAGCCTCTGTCCAACCTTTTTTGGAACGTGCTGTCGACATCAAATTCCTAATAGGCAAATATTTTTCAAAAACAATACAATTTCGCAGTTTCTACATTTGACATGCTATCTTTGAAGTATTTTCCTTTAAAAATATGATTCACATGATTCGCATATCATTGCATTCTATTTTAATTTACATTCTGTACAGCGTCTCAACTTTTTTGGAAATGTGGTTGTAGTTCTTTCACTTCCCATATAGATTCTATCCCTAAGTTGCTACATTATCATGACAAACCGAATCAAGCAGCATCATCAGGAGCCCAAGGACCATCTGCCTCGCCTCATGCCAGTCTTCTCAGACATACTACCTATACATCCAAACACAATCCAGGACCTTAGAACAGTGTTTATATTTATCTTGGAGTTCTTAAAGCAGTCACCCAGAACCCCAGCCAGAGTTAAAGAAGGGCAGAAAGATGTCCATCTCTACCTGTTTTCTGTGATAAGGTTTTTACATCCCATCACCACTCCATCTCCTCTCACTTCGTCAGTCCTACTTTTGTTCATGCATGGTCCAGCCTTATAGCTTAACTCCGTACCAAGTCGTGGGCCTGCTGGCATCCACATAGTTTAATTACACTTTTATAAGAGTAGCTCCCTTAAGTCCCTGAAGCCGTAGTATGTCATACGCCTAGGATTTAAGGGATTAAAGCATTAGCTACACAGAAATCCAGTTACATGTTTCAGAGTTCTTTCCCATCCTACAGTTAGACTGTTTCATATCATACTGTGAACCCCATAATTCATCACAGCAAAGATGGAACCACTGCACATTTAAAAGTTTTTTTTTTGTACTGTTTTATATCGTATAATTTCAGTCAAGTGTGTTGAATATTTTTTGTCAAACTGCCAGAAACAAAGCAGACAGTACAGTTGTTTCATTTAATTAGGAGTACAATGATGGTTAGATGTGAACTACGCTGCAGGCATGAGGCAATCTTTTTTTAACAACAGGAAAAACTGCAGATAAGCACGGAAATCACCCGTCAAGGACGTGACAAAATGTTAAACCTCAAAGATTATCATCAATGTGTGGAAACAGGTGTTCTCTAACTGATAAAGAGTTTATATCTGTTTTACCTATCAAATCCGCACATCTCGTAGACTTCTAATGTTTTTGTTTTTTTTTGTAAGTAAACCAGAGCTACAACTTTGTTTTCTTGATTTACAGAATCTAGAGGCAACATGAATTCCACACAAGAGAGAGGACAACTTTGGACACCGTTGGATATTTTCTACACAGTCACAAATGTGATCATCTTCATCCTGGGTGTCGGTGGAAATGGTTTGGTGATCTGGATTGCAGGATTTAAGATGAAGAGGTCGGTCATCAGGATCTGGTACCTGAGTCTGGCTGTATCTGACTTCCTGTTCTGCACCTTCTTGCCTTTAAATATTATCTATATAGTCACCCATGAGTGGATCCTTGGGGTCTTCTTGTGCAAGTTGATGTTCTTCAGCATGTACTTCAACTGGTTTAGCAGCATCTTCCTCCTCGTCATCATCAGCGTGGACCGCTGTGTGGTCGTCATGTTTCCTGTGTGGGCTCAGAACAAACGTACTGTGAGAAAGGCCTTAGTGATAGTAATGATAGCTTGGATCATCTCAGCTGCTTATTGCATGCCATCAGCCATTTCCCTAGAAGTTCAGCAAGATGACCACCAGGAGACAAAACTTTTTTTCTACAATTACTCAAATAATCAAGAGCTCACCGCTGACGTGACGTGTGATTTCATTATTGGATTTGTGATCCCGTTCCTGCTCATTGTCATCTGTTATGTTGTCATCATACGAAAGCTGAAACCCACCCAGATGACAAAGTCCAAAAAGCCATTCAAGATCATGACGGCACTGGTTGCAACTTTCTTCACCTGCTGGCTGCCATATCACATTTTTGCTTTAATGGAACTAAATTACAAAAAATATGATAATTTTCTCATTACAGGAGCCACAGTTGTCCTCATTCTTGCCAATGCGAGCAGCTGTCTGAACCCGCTTCTGTATGCGTTCATGGGGAAGGACTTTAAACGGCAATGCTATTCGCTTTTGACAAAGATTGAGAATGCAATTGAGGGTGAGGAGGACAAGTACACTCTCCGAGGGACAGGCACTACCAGCACTGGGGAAAGCAAACTTGCAACTGGCAATAATTTAAATAGTGTTGCTTCTTTCGACCAATTGTAAAAAAATTCAGATCAAAGTGGTGTGAGTGCAAACAATTCAACTTACCCCACTGGTAAAGTTAAGTGTAGTTGACGAGAGAAAATATTTAATAGATGCTGTGTCAAACATGGGGCATTAATTTTTAACCACAAAGCGAATTAGCTGGTATCAAAACAGTACTGTTTTGGAGACAGTCATAACAGGATGTAAAATTAACCCTGCTGTGTGAAGACTGCGCTGCGCTGCTCAGTGGTTGATTTGCTGTTGTGTTGTTAAATACTTGCATATGTCTATGTATGCCTACTGCAAGCTCTGTATTTCGACCAGTTGCTGTATTTCATGGTAACTGATCATTTGTGTGTATATGTGTACATATTATATGTAGATTTGTAGTTAATGTGTATTATATATATTAGTCGGCAACTTTCTGCCGAGTCAATCGCTACAGACCTCCAAACTTCATGTGGCCTTTAGATTAACTCCGTAACAGTGCAGACTTCATGGAATGGGTTTTGATGGCCAAGCAGCTGCATCCAAGCCTTACATCACCAAGCGCAATCCAAAGCGTCGAATGCAGTGGTGTAAAGTACCAAAACTGGACTCAGTGGAGTCCAGTGGAGAGCAGTGGAGACATTTTCTTTGGAGTGAGGAATCACGCTTCTCCGTCTGGCAATCTGATGGATGAGTCTGGGTTTGGTGGTTACCAGGAGAACAGTATTTGTCTGACTGCATTGTGCCAAGTATAAAGTTTGGTGGAGGGGGGATTATGATGTGGCGTTGGTGCCCCTTAGTTCCAGTGAAAGGAACTCTTAAGGCTTCAGCAGACCAAGAGATTTTGGACAATTTCATGCTCCCAACTTTGTGGGAGCAGTTTGGGGACGGCCCCTTCCTGTTCCAACATGACTGCGTTCCAGTGCACAAAGCAAGGACCATCAAGACATGGATGAGCGAGTTTGGTGTGGAAAAACTTGACTGGTCTGAACAAAGTCCTGACCTCAACCTGATAGAACACCTTTGGGATGAATTAGCTCAGAGTTCATATGTGTGTGAAGGCAGATGAGCGAATACTTTTTGAATACTATATATATTTATATGAAAATGTGATTTTGCTATCAATTATTTAAATAAAAAATAATAGAAACAACAGAAACAACCTCATGTATACATAATTGTCTACCAGTCTCTGACATCTAGGTGCAGCCCATTTCAAACCCCCCACAGCATTTCAAAAGGTCTTGCTGCTTAATACAGAAATGTCATCATCCACAGCCTGTGGTCCTCATAACAGAGAAAGAATCAGATCAGTGTAGAGATCTATGAGTCAGGTAGTGATAAACTTTTTCATTCTAACCTCGTTATTCTCCATCAGCCATTTTGGTTCTTTTGGGTGAGAACAGAATCTCAACTGAAGAGGACAAAGGTGCAAACAATTCTGTGGTTTACAAACACGAATCGTGAATCTGACGTAAAACTTTTCTGTGGACTTTTCTCAAGAATGAATTTAAGAAAAAAAAATGTAGGAAATTTTTAAAAATAGGAAATTAAAGATTAATAATAAGTAATAATTGTGGCCTAATACTTTTTTCTTCTACCTTAAAGACTTCATTAGAAAAGGTTTACCACTGTTGCATTACCTTTCCTTTTAACAGCACTTAATGTTCAGGGTTCAAAGACTCTATTTCAGATTCAGCCAAGCCGAGAGAATTTATGGATGCAGCAATGAAAAGTGTTTAATGACAATGGTTTGTCAAAGTATTCCGTAGCCTATGTGGTGATATCTATCACAGAAGCATGCTGGTCTTTAATGTTGTGTTAAGTGAGGGATGGATGGCTACAAGCATTTTGCAGTGTTAGCCTTGGCATTTGGAGATACCTGGATTCCTTGAATCTTAGATGATATCTTGCACCATAGAGGGAGAAAACCAAAAGTCTTTTCTCTTAAATTGCGATTCCCAGCAAACTATTTGATGATGTGTGATTCACCACAGCTATACTGATCTCATTTGCGACATAAGCTCCAAATCAGTAGATCTATGGGTCCTTAACTTCAAAGCCTTGGTGCTTTCCATAGAGATATCAGAATTCAAAACAACATGTGGTCTTGATAACAGAACAAGTGTCAGTGTAGAGATTTCTTAGTCAGGGGGAGTCAAACTCTTACATTCTAGCCTCTGTTATGATATGTCAGTACTTTGTACAGTTGTTCTGATGGTGGCAAAAAAATGAGACTGTTACCTTTTAAATGAGACCAAAATCATTAGTGTAGCCCAAATTATGTGGCAACAGTGCTCGTTTTACTTTAAGTATGCTGTTTCAAGCAAGCACAGGCTGAAGCCCTTCAAAAGCTTGTTTGATCCAGGCGTGATGCCACTACACACTCCAATAACAAATAGCAAACCGGACCAGGTATCTGAGATATTCTCTAATGGTGCTCTAATCATTAGCACATGATTGGGTGCACCTGATTTTATTGTGACACATTTAAAGTAATGTCACATGTATACTGACAATTTCCATTTCAAAATTTCCACCATTGCTTATTTCTATTATCTAAAAGATTCAAAAGGTGTTCATCCTTTTTTTGTTTTCTTCCACAATTTTCTCTCCAATGTAGTTGTATCCAGTTCCACCCATTAGTTAGGACTTCCCAAATTACATGATACTGCCAGCACTAAAAGGGTGAAGGCTAGCACAGGCTTCCTCCAAGACCTGAGAAGCCAGCCTAAAACACCTTTTAGGAAGGAAGGAAGGCACCAACTGCCACCTAACAGACATCTGTGCTTACTGGCATTGCGCTAGGTGATGGGGCTACATCCTGCCTACCCAGTGAGTGAGGCCATTTGTGCTTTCTTGGATTCCTGCCCAAGGCTGTAGCATCACCAGGGATCAAGCTTGCAATCTCCGTTGATGGTACATTTTATTTTAAACTGATGAAACGTTTCATAATAATAAAATACATACCTGTAAGCCATGCATCTCCAGCAGCTCCTCACTGGGGAGGTCAGATTCATGGTGTGTTCTTAAACCGCATAATTGCTTGTTCTTTGTGCTCTTAACAGAAGAAATTTCTTCTTAAGAATGGTAGGCGAATCAGGGCCCACTCTTCTTAAACCCAAAAAGTGCTGAGCCTCAACATCTCTTTGCTCATAAAGGTCTTGACCTTAACATTTCACAGCATTACTAGTCCTGATTTATCTCTGTCCCAGCCTTTTTGGAAAGTGTTGCAGGTGACAATTTTTGGCGAGATGAAACATTACTGTATCTTGTTATTGTTTTGCTTTTTTTCTCCTTTTGTTTAAAAACAGCTCAAAGTGGATTTACAAATCACAGCTTTCTGCTTTTATTTGCATACTGTCCCAACTCTTCTGGTGTTTGTGAATAATAAGATGCATGGAGCTCCCAGAGAAGATGAAAATTTGGAAAACAATTTGACACATTTTTAAAGACATTTTAGAAAACTAACAATAACAACTTAGAAATGGCTTTTTAAAACTGTATTTAGTTTGCATCAAAGTTTATCTTTTTTTTATCATTCATTTTTTTTTTGCTGAATGTATCTGAGTGTTTTATTTTTCCCTGTTGCTATGAGGATGGGTTCTTTGAGTCTTTACTCTCCTTACCTGTGATGTATTTAATCATATGTGCAGGATGTCATTTTAAAGGCAACATGTAAAACCACTAACTTGCTGCTAAAACAATACAGAAATACAAAATTTATTTCCATTTAACTCTGTGCAGTATCAGCGGGAGCCAAGATGGTGCAGGGTTTAAAGCACTTCTACGTATGCTCTGAACTTCTTTGAGCTTCTAGCTTTTAGGCATAGAATGTTATAAAAAAATAAGTAAACAATATTACTAGGTTGTAGTGATGACAAGAATCCAGAGGTTGATGGCTTACACTTTTCTATGAGTGTCACTGTTTTTTTTTTTTTAAATAAACATAACTGCTGTAACATGTAATGAGGCATGGATTGTTGCCAATGCCACATAGCACTATATTTAATAAGAGTGTTTTTTCTTTGCCAGCTTCAATGCCAGTGGTATTACCTCATAAGATAGTTGTAAAATAGTTTAGTAATTCTATATTTACAACTTTATCACAGTATTTTTCATGTGGTGATGTCAAAAAAGTGCTAGTTTTCAGTTGACCCCCATGTACCAGGTATTCAACTTGTTCATAGTAGCTGCTGGAAACATTGGTTATGTATGGCAGCATATTCAGAATCATTTAATTGAATTGAAGAGCTTAAAGTCTAAATCAATGTGAGTTATGAATGGTGGTGAGCTGGCAGGTAGAAAATGCTCGATCAGTAAGAACTCCTGCTGTTTTTACTAACCAGACCTGGGCATCTCGCTAGCACATTAACATCCAATAACAGCCATGTTCATAGAGTGGCATTTTTACGGGCTTTTGTGTTGCTCATCTACAATGAAAACTAGAAAGCTGCCAGGTAGCTAATGTGGTATTATAGGTGGTTGCTAGGGTGTTGCTATGGTATCATGGGAGTTTGATATGGTATTGCTAGGTGGTATATGTTATCGCTGTTGGTTGCTAGGATGTGGCTTAATGGTTTCTGTGGTGTTTCAGGTGGTTGTTTCAGGTGGTTGTTTGGGTGTTACTAGGTGGTCGTTACAATATTCCAGGTGGCTGCTAGGATGTTGTTAGGTTCTTGCTATGGTGTTATAGGTGGTTGCTAGAGTGTTGCAATGGTATCCCAAGATAATGGCTAGGTTGTTGCAAGGTGGTTTCTGTAGTGTTCCAGGTGGTTGTTTGGACATTGCTAGGTGGTTGTTACAGTCTTCCAGGTGGTTGCTAGAATGTTGTTAGGTGGTTGCTATGGTGTTCTAGAAGCTTGCTAGAGTGTTGTAATTGTATCCCAAGTAGTTGCTACGAAGTTTCTAGAGGGTTACAATGGTATCTCTTGCAGTTGCTTTGGGCTTGCTATGTGGTTGCAGTAGTGTTCCAAGTGATTGCTATGGTATGTCTATGGCAAAAGCAGCACTGGCCAGACAATGTGCTGTTGTGAGATTATATTTAATATCATAATATAACACTGTACAAAAAACTTCACGTGAAAAGTACTTTTTGGTCAGTAAATTTCCACAATGACTGCAAAGCTAATTTCCTTTAGCAACAGCCTTCCAATCTTATTTAAGCTTCGGCTGAATCTGAAACAACTCCCTGCTCCCCAAGTAGTACATTTGGATTCAGTCATGTACATACTGGACAAATAATGCACTGATTAGGTGCAGAAACTATAACTTCAAAACCTACACAGCACACCACATAAGACTCAGGGAGCTGCTTGAGAGTCATGCCAGGCTTGATGTTACTTAAGTCAGATCTCAATTAAATACAGTCCTTTGAGGTGTGTTGCTGGTCTACATTTTTCCCATATTCTTAGGTGTTGAGTTATCTGGGAGCAAAAACATGGACTGTCTAGGGGGGCGTGAGGACCAGGTTGGGAGTGACTGATGTAGTAAGTAGTATTATTCAAACCTGTGATATTAATGTATTAATTTCTTTCCTTTCAGCCTGTAAGAACAGTCCAGTTCTAGGTAAGAAAATAAGTTGTCAACACCTCAGTGTAAACAAACAAACAAACAAAAAACAGGTTATTATCTCATCAGTACGCTCAGTAGAGTGGTATTAGTGTCAAAGATTATACCATTAATAGCACAGTTTCATGTCTTGGTGCAGTAATACAATATTCAGCTGTTGTGAGGCATTCGTTGATGTACATATTTAGAGTATTTTACAACGAGTGTGAAGAAATTTCAACCAACTATCTGCATTTTCAAGTTACTTTGTTTCGTTTGGGGGGTTTTTTTGTGCATACTCATCCCTGAAGTCATGCTTATCATGCAGTTTAGCCTTCTGTCATTGAGAACTTCTAGGAAAATAAAAATAAATATGAGCTGAATTTCTTGTATTCCCTGGTCGGGCGACCGGGCTCCTCTCTGTATGGAGTTTGCATGTTCTCCCCGTGTCTGCGTGGGTTTTCTCCGGGTTCTCTGGTTTCCCCCCACAGTCCAAAGACATGCAGTCAGGCCAATTGAACATGTTACATTTCCTCTAGGTGTGAGTGATTGTGTGTGTGTCTGTCTGTCTGCCCTGCGATGGACTGGCGACCTGTCCAGGGTGTATCCTGCCTTCCGCGCAATGACTGCTGGGATAGGCTCCAGCACCGCCTCCCCCCCGCGACACTGAGGGAGAAGCAGCTTAGAAAATGTGTGTGTGTGTGTGTGTGTGTGTGTGTGTGTGTGTGAGAGAGTGTGAGTGAATTTCTCGTGAAAATGGTGTTTTTTGTGGCAACAGGTCTAGTCTGGCAACATCTCATTTTTATGTTACAGCCTGACCCTAGACCAGGTCACAACAGCCACAATGACACTGCATGTACATTTATTTATAATTGACCGTGCGATAAATGTTGCCAACTCACACAACTGGCTGTAATGACGTGTGGAATCATGCTATGGACACACCAGTGTGAACCCTTTTGTGTGTCCTGCTCCTCCAATTCTTCTCACAGCTCTATAATAAGTAAGAGAACAGTTCAATGTGGGGGGTATTTATGGGCTGGAGATTAGGGAACCAGCCTTGTGACCGGAAGATCGCTGGTTCGATTCCCTGAGCCAACAATATGTGACAGAAGTGCCCTTGAGCAAGACACCTAACCCGCAAACTGCTCCCTGAGTGCCGTGGATAGGGCTGCCCACCCCTCTAGGCATGTGTGCTTACTTTGTGTGTGTGCGCGCGCGTGTGTGTGTGTGTTCACTAGTGTTTATGTGGTGTTTCACTGCATGGATGGGTAAATGCATAGGTGAAATTCTCCCCCTGTGGGGTTAATAAAGGTTTCTTAAAGGTTTTTGAATTTTTGGTAATTGTTGAATATTGTTTCAAAATTAATTCAGGGTGCAAAAGTGATTAAGAATCAAAATTACATTCAAACATTAAGGAAAATAATAAGTGATTCAATTCCGTGCCTATATCAAGTATTTTACACTTGAGCAAGGCTCAGCCAATCAGATTTTATGACCGCAACTGTTAAAAAAAAAGTTTTGGAAACATACAACTATATGAACATGGTAATAGGATCTACACAGCAGTATAGAATATTTCTAATGTCTTGTTGTTCCAAGTAAGTTCACTGTCCAGAGAAGCACTAACCAACAACCAACTCTGTGGAAGTTACTGTAAAATTGCATGACATTTTTCACAGTGAACATTTAGGGAAGTTGAGCAAGGGCTACATGGTACAAGCTCTTATCTGAATCTTGATGTATTGTGAAATGATTGAGAATGCTCCTCACATCTTGTTCTCTTTTCTCTTGTAAGAGCATTTGTGTGTGTTTTTCATCTTTTTTCCCAGACTAGTAACTTTCATCACAATAAGAATAATCCTCACAATGTCCCACTTGGTCACTCTGCAAACATACCTAATTACCTCAGTAGTATACTGGAAGAATGTAGAGAATACTAAAAGTAATTGTTTTATGTATATGTACTTTATGGAAAGACAAGTAAAACACACTTTTTCTGTATGTTTATACTGTAGGATATACCAATTCTATGTACCAATTGTAAAATAGTAAGCAAAATGCAAATAAAAAAGAAAGGAGTTATTACTTTGATCTGTATTTAAATAATACAAAGACAAGATATTTAACATAGTTTTTGGTAAATACATGCTCATTCAGGCATTGATGTCTGCAACAAATAACACAACACATTTCTCAATGAGTGATTACATGGGTTTGTGGTATGTTAGCCTCCTCCATGCATGTTGTCATCAAAAGATTCAGGGAAACTAAAGGGCAAGGCCCAAAACCACAACTGAATGCCTATGACAGCATGAGATCGGGAATCCTGACAAATCTTTGTCAATAAACTGTCACTGCATCCAAAAATTCAAGTTTAATTAGGTTGAGATCAAATGATTGACTCAAAGCATTCTGCATCTTTGCTTTGATAAAGTCTTGAATTGCTTTTGCAGTATTCTTCAGGTTATGGTCCATCTGCACTGTGAAAGTGCTGTCCAGTGAATTTTGAATAATTTGGATAAATCTGGGCAGATTACTTCAGTTCATCCTGCTGTTTTTGTCAGCCGTCACATCAATAAATACAAGAAAACCACTTCTATTGGCAGCCATATGCCATAACACTACCTCCACCATCCTTTATGGATGAGGTGATATGCTTTGGATCAGGAGCAGTACCTTTTCTTCTCCATACTTTTTTCTTTCATTATTCTGGTACAAGTTGGTACAATCTTTGTCTTGTCTGCCCAGAAAATGTTGTTCTAGAGCTGTACAGGCTTTTTTAGACGTTGTCCTACCTAGTCTTCTTGTTTTTGAGGCTTACTAGTGTTTATGCATAGTACACCCCCTGAGGAGTCTTCTCTTCATTGTTGACAACCAACCTCATGGAGTATGTTTCTGATCTGGTCAAGTGTTAAGAGGCTCTGTGGACAATTGTGAGGTTAGGGAATCTGCCCTGTGACTGGAAGGTCGCCGGTTCAATCCCCTGAGTCAACAGTACTAGATTGAAGTGCCCCTGAGCAAGGCGCCTACCCCCCAAGTGCTCCCCGGGTGCTGTGGATAGGGCTGCCTACCACTCCAAGTAAGTGGGCTCACTGCCTCCTAGAGTGTGTGTCTTCACTAGTGTGTATGTAGTGTTTAACTGCATGGACGGGTCAAATGTGGAGGTGAAAATTCCCCATTGTGGGACTAATAAGGGTCACTTAATCTAATCTAATCTTTAAATTAGTTGTACCTGGACAAGGTGTCATTCTCTCCAAACATGCATGCTAATCCTGTGAGTATATTATATACCCTGTGTGCAAATATTAGTATAAAGAAAGGTTTAAGGTGGACTGATACATGTAACCTCTGATACAATTGGCCTCAGTTTTACAAAAGTATTGCGATTATGGAGTTTTAACTCTATGAAGACAGGGATAAGTCAACTCGGAAACAAAAGCAGACACTACTTGGCCCACTGCATATGACCATCTGAATCACAATACCACAAAGCAGAAGCACTTTGCTTATAGACATGACAATACTGCCCACATCATGGTCCACTCAGCCCTTTTGCATTCCCTTCTCGGCAATGAACTCAACAAAGTCTGCCCCCTTGGTAAAGATACAGGTACAGGAAGGTCCTGAGAAAATGTCTTCATGGTTAGTTATTTCAGTCTCACAAATACGAGGAAAAAATATACATTACAATTCTTATGAGCTAAATGAAACTGCAGCTTTTACCCTTTTGTCACATGTATTTCATGTGACTAAAAATTACTCACATCTAGGCACATGTAACATCATGTGAATATATGTGAACGCGCATGAGATCTGGCTTTATAACTTAAAGCAGAAGCCACCCAGAATGTCCAGTTTCTCACAAGTTCTCTTCCCTTCTACAGTCATACAATTAGAAGTTTAAGGCATTGTCTGAACTTGTAACATGGAGTTATGGCATAAATAGGCCTGAGCACTAATAAAAAAAAATTATAATATATAAGATAAAAAGAGAAAAAAGAGGGTTTTTAAATTGATACTACTTGTGAATTGCTTATGAGGTTTGGACTCAATGGGGGTGGTCAGTCCATTATTCTGGTAAAAGAACCAAATGATTTTTTCCCAAATTTGTCGTCAATAAACAGGCAGAGGTGAGATCCAGAAGTGGCCAAATACACAGGTTGAAAAACAACACAGATCTAATCAGACAGACAAAGGCCAAATAGGGAGCAGGCAAAAGGCAAGGTCAAAAATAAAGAAGAGTCAGAACCAGAAATCAAACAACCAAAACAAAGGAACGAATGCTCAGTAGCTCTACAAGAGAAGCAATACATCACACTGAGCTAACCTAAAGCCTGGGCTTAAATACTACACTGTAAAAATGAAAAAGTTGAGAAAACTCAAATTTCAAAGCCACTTACTGCACAAAATGTTTGAGCTTTGAAGCCAACTTAAACTTTTAAGTTAAAAAAAACACCTTTAGTTGTGCCAACTAACTAGCATTTGTTCAGATAATTTATTTTTCATATGTATAAAAACCTCAAAATTTGAGTTTAACATACTTAAAATTCCAAACAACAAAAGTTGTGCTAACGTAATGTTTATTTTAAACATGACTAATAAAACTGTGAAACTTGTCAACAGTGCTTTTGTGAAAGCAGCACATTTGGCTTAGGTTCCATAAGCCTAGCGCAACTCAAACATTTGGATTTGATTATTGATCATAAACTTGCAAGGCAAACTACAATTCTACCCCAGCCAACTGTTAAAAGAATGCCAGCTAATGGCATTGCACTTGACATTTATCCATCAAGTTATGTTCTGGAGTTGGGCTTTCCAAAACAGTATGTACTCAACTAACTAACAGGACTGACAACTAGTCTACTGGTCTTTTAAAACATATCACTGTTGAAAGAAAACCTCATATGTCCAAAATGGTAACTTTACAGGAAAAAGAGAAAACCTACTTTACTTTTAATGTAAGTCAATGGAACCAGACACAATTCAAAAGTTAAACAGCACAATGACACCAAAGATACAGGCTGACCCTGAAACTATAACAATCCTGGCTTGGGCAAAAGAATGGAAAGAGAAAAAAAAAATTATTGCAGTATAGCATAAACAACAGCTTATTTGTTTACCATAAAGTGGTAATACCATGGAGTATTATTTGCAAAAAAACATGCCCATATAGCATTAACAACGGTGTAATTTAATTGCAAAGTGTAAAGTATAAGCAAGATTCGCAATACTAAAATAGTTACCTATATAAAGCAGTAAAACTCTTGCTGAAGCATTTCGCTGCTGCCGGAAGAAGGCCTTGCATCTCCAAAATGATAACGTCGCAGGAAAGGGAAAAAAATATACTTTACTTTTAACATAAGTCAATGGAACCGGTGTTTTTGGGCCATTTCTTTTGAATAATTTTTCTTGAAATTCACATACAATGTAAAGGGCAACAGGCATTATGAAATCATGTAAAAAAAATAAAATAAAAACATAAAAATGGAGGTACAAGTTTTTCTTCCGACAGCAGTATTATAGCCAATATTGTCTTCGAAATATCTCACTTAAAATTAAGATATGCCTAATCATCCCGAATGATATTACCGTGTTTGATTTCACAAACTTCTGTTATTTTAGAATTGTGCCCTGTGCTAAACTTTTTGTGGAGAAGTCAATGTTTTACCAATGTTCAAGGCATAACACAAAACAAGTAAACACTGGCAAGACAAAAGCCTCTTCGAGCACAACAGCACCTCTCTTTGAGGGGTCACAAAATGTTCACCTCTTCCACAATATAGACAAAAGCTCTATCCTTTCATCAAAAATGCCCTCATCTCAAAAACTGCAGGACAATAACTGTAAAATCCTAAACTTTGACCATTTCAAAATCAAAGAGGGTCCCCCATCACTTGTTTCCTAGAACTTCATTTGCTGAAATGTCCTGAAATGTCACACAGAATAAGATTTGTGAGCAACTAGTGAAAAGTTCCATGAAGATGTGCCGAATAGCTTCGAAAGTGTACTTGTGCTCTTTTGGGAACTCGATGTTCAAGGCATAGAAGAGGCTGAAAAGGTAGGCAAATGGAGGTCTGTAAGCTCTGTGAGGACAATGGCCTCTTCCAACACAATGGCAATATTGACTACTGTGCGCAGTGAGGTAGGTGCTTCATCATCTTTGAGATCAGTGACCTGTTGAAACCAGGACGTTGTACCAAATTCAGACTGAAATACTGCTGTACAATCACCCTAATAAAGACAGATGTGCAAAGACAACATACACCAACGAGCCACTTCATTTTTACCACATTCTTGTATCTACACTTTCTGTTCATATTATCAGCTCCACTAGTTCTAACTATGGCGATGTTTGAGCTCACAATATTGGCAACCATTTAAGGTGGAATGGGAAAATTCAAACAAGAAGCTGGTGAATAGAAAGACAACTTCAGCCCCGTCCTCTTGTGAACCTAAATATAAGAACCTGTATGTTTTGGTTCTCAATACTAGTTAGTACTAACTAATAATAGACTTAACATCTTACATTTAGGAGATATTCATTGTATATTAAACACATGCTTTTCACAGTGAAATATTAGTGTGCCTTCCAAAGCTGAAGCTCCTCAAAGTCGTCCATCTTTTCATGGCATGCCTACTTTTTACCAACCAGTCAGAGGCTTTGTCGCATAACATCTTTGTCTGCGGAGTTTGCCCGCCTGCCATAAGCGTGAGACGGTGAATGAAGCCTCTGTGCAGCGTATGCGGTTGTCCACAATTACGTCACATTGTTCGCTGAAGCCAGGCAAATGACGTCTCCGCAAAAAGTCTGCTGTGGCCTTCACATATCACCACAACATCAGTGTTACTGCTGTGCTGACAATGACGCACCACCCAAATAGTACCTGCTCTGTGGTGATCCTGACCATTGAAGAACAGCATAAAAGGGGGCTAACAAAGTATGAAGAGAAACAGACAGATTACAGTCTGTAACTGTAGAACTACAAATGCTCCTATATGATAAGTGGAGCTGACTAAATGAACAATGAGGGCAGATACAAGGATGTGGTTTTAATGAAGTGGCTGGTCGCTGTATGATTGCTCAGCAATCACACAGTTAATAGTGACAAGAACATGAGTGTGCTACCTTTTAACTAGCCCACTACTAGTTTATTAGAAGGCCTAGTGATTATCTTGAGATTCTGGCTATGTTTTAAAACAAATTCCATACCCAAGATCGTAGGCATAGAAAAAGAAACCGTATGCATGACAGTTCATGTAAACTAGGGTTGGGCAACATGGCATCGGAGTCCATGGCATTCAAAGGCAATCATAGAATAGCTTACTGCAAAAAACAATACAAAAATCACGTATCTGGGATAAAATTGGTTTTAGAAGAAAGAAAGCTTTCGTAAGCCTCTGACTACCTCAACCATTTCAAATTCCGAGCATCATTCCGTGCTCTCTGGTCATGAGATAAAAGGGTAAGACGTTCAAAAGTGTGGATCACTTTAACAAAATGACCACTGTTGTCTACGTTATCATTTAATTTAGTAAACGAAAACTGTGGCGAAACATATTGAGTGCTGAGAATGACCTAACTAACACAAGATGAGAATAAAAAGTAACATCTGAAAATGAAAAGTATGTCAATGTTCTACACTATCATCAATGAATTGAAATTAAAATGCGAATGGCAATTTGTCAGTGTAAATGCAGCTTTAGTGTTGTGGGTGACAGTATTTTGTTGTTCTTGTAAGCCTTTATGCAGTTGGAATTACACCAGTAAGAAACAAAATACCGTTCATTGACAGTGAAACCATCCTGTATATTCACACTGCACTTGTCATCTCAGTGAAATTGTCAGCATTTTAAGCAATATTCCTTGCATAAATTTGGAGGTTCACATTTTTCAATGTAACCCAAGATTCATGGTATTGTTTATGAAAGTTAGTAATAAATTATACATAAAATAGTAAAAGATTTTAAAATGAAATTCCGACATGGCATTCTAGAAATCTGAACCAGTGAAGTGTTTGCACTTTAGCAAAGCGGCTGCTGCACCAGCGCATTCAGTGCAGCCTCCCAGTGTTAAAAAATTGTGCTACCATGTCAAAATGTCCATTATGATCACCATAGCACATATTTAAAGGTAGCTCCATGCATAGAACTCTAGGTAGGATATTTTGATAGCTTAAATCACATTATCAAAAATGCTACCAGCATTAGAACTATGAAACTGAAGTCCACTTCCAATCCGCCAGCTTCTTGTTTCACCTTAAATGGTGCAGCAGTTCCTCAGGCATTATAATAACCTATTCACCATTTAAGGTGGAATAAGAAAATTTGAACAAGAAGCTGGCAGATAGGAAGCCAACTTCAGCCTTGCATTAAAACTACATACACGGTAATGTGATAGTATAAACCTTTTTCATCAGAAAATGTTTCCATTAGCCTAACAAAATTGGTAGCTAGCATAGCTTAAATCACTAACTGGTAGATTGCCTAGTGTGAGACGTCCTGACAACCAGGGGTAACTTTTTTTGTATTATGGTTGTTAGTATTTTAAACTGTGGGTAGATGACCACAGCCTTTTCTCAGCTTTTCCTTTTGAATCTTTTTACATCTTTTCATGTCATGTCTTTTTGCACAAAATTATGGACAGTAGAATCAATAACAGCATCCATAAATATCAGCAGCTACATCAGTATAAAAAAAAAAATCCATGATCGAGGGAAGGCCCATACTGTACTCACCAGGCAGGTCAGGAAAAGCTTCTTTGAATTCTCACAGACAAATATGGGGAGACCTTCCAGAGATGTTCTCCTTCGATGTATTTCAATGTTAGATGCCTGGAAACCAGAAAAAGAGAAACCACAGACTTTGAGCAGTGATTACAGGCCAATTTCAGCATATTAGATTAGATTAGATTAGATTCAACTTTGTCATTGTGCAGAGTACAAGTACAGGGCCAATGAAATGTAGTTAGCATCTAACCAGAAGTGCAATATATAACATTATTTACATAAAGTGCGGTGGTAACAGTGACCAGTGCATAAATATAACTGTTATATACATGTGTGTATAAGTGAAATGTGAAATATGTAATATAAAATATACAGTGTTATATATGCAGTGTTATATGTATCTATCTATCTGTGTATTATGTTTATATACAGGAATGTACATATTGAATATATAGTATATAATATACATATATACATAACACATACATAAAGTGAGATATGCAGTAATATGAATGTAGGTTATTATATACACATGCGTATACAAATATAGACATGTAGATGTAATAGATACTGTACAGATCAGGGAGCAGCAATACAAATGAAAGTTGTATGAATGAAGTATATCATCAGTGCAGAAGGTGTTGGAAGTGCAGTTTTTTAAAGTGACTGTGTAGCGTTCGTCAGGATAACCGCCTCAGGAAAAAAGCTTTTCCTAAGCCTGCTGGTGCGGGAGCGGAGGCTCCTGTAACGCCTGCCAGATGGTAAGAGGCTGAAAAGTCTATGATTTGGGTGGGTAACATCTTTGATGATGTTTCTTGCCCTGCCCATGCAGCGTTTGTGGTATATGTCCTCGATGGTGGGTAAATCGGTGCCTGTGATGCGCTGCGCCGTTTTTACTACCCGCTGGAGTGCTTTGCGGGCAGCAGCGCAGCAACTGCGGTACCATACAGAGATGCAGTTGGTGAGTATGCTCTCAATGGTACAGCGGTAAAAGTTCACCAGGATCCTGGGAGACAGGTGAGCTTTCTTGAGGCTCCGTAGAAAATAAAGCCGCTGCTGCGCCTTTTTGATGAGGACGGAGGAGTTCAAGGACCAGGTGAGATCCTTGGAGATGTGGAGACCAAGGAACTTGAAGCTGGACACCTGGTCCACTGCAACTCCACTGATGGAGATGGGGGTGTGAGCCTGGTTCCTAGTCCGCCTGAAGTCCATGATGATCTCCTTTGTTTTGTGCGTGTTGAGTGCCAGGTTGTTGTCATGGCACCATGAGGAGAGATGCTGTACTTCGTCCCTGTAGGCCGTCTCATCATTATCTGTGATCAGGCCTATCACCGTGGTGTCGTCTGCGAACTTGACTATGGTGTTTGAGCCATAAACAGGTACACAGTCATGGGTGAAGAGGGAGTACAGTATCGGACTCAAAACACAGCCTTGTGGAACGCCAGTGTTCAGGGTGATGTGTGATGAATGGAGATTGCCTAATTTAACAGACTGGGGTCTGTTAGTCAGGAAGTCCAAAATCCAGTTGCAAAGTGATGTGCTGATGCCCAGATGGTTGAGCTTGGATATCAGCATGGACGGGATCACTGTGTTAAATGCTGAACTGAAATCAATGAAGAGCATTCTCACATAAGAGTTCTGACAGTCCAGGTGGGTCAGTGCAGTGTGTAGTGCTGTGGAGATGGCGTCCTCAGTGGATCTATTGCTCCGATATGCGAACTGGTGTGGGTCCAGCGTAGCAGGTAGGCAGAGCTTCAGGTGGGAAAGAACTAGTCTTTCAAAGCACTTGGAGATGATTGGGGTGAGTGCAACAGGTCGGAAGTCATTCAGGGCTGAAGCAGTTGAGTGCTTTGGCACTGGCACAATGGTGGCAGACTTGAAGATGGATGGGACAGCTGCCTGGGCCAGCGAGACATTGAAGATGTGTGTGAAGACACCCGAGAGTTCCTCAGCACAGGCTCTTAGCACACGGCCAGGTACACCATCAGGGCCCGCTGCTTTCCGTGCATTCACCCTGCTCAGCATGCGACTGACATCCGAGTTGGAAAGTTCAAGTGGATTATCGTCTGGTGGAGGATCGTTTTTTAAACATGTCACCTTATTACCCCGGTCAAAGCGAGCATAAAAGTGGTTCAGCTCATCAGGGAGTGAAGCACTGTTGGTGGATGGCGCAGTGCTCGGTGGCTTGTAGTCTGTCAGGGTGCGTATGCCCTGCCACATACGCCGAGGGTCAGAGGAGGTAAAGTGCTCCTCGATCCGCTGTTTGTAGCAGTGCTTGGCTATGGATATTCCTCTCCTCAGATTGGCTCTGGCCAAGCTGTAAGCCTCCCGGTCTCCTGACCTGAAGGCAGCATCTCTGGCTTTGATCAGAGAGCGAACCTCTCTGTTCATCCAGGGCTTCTGATTTGGGAATATTATTATTGTCTTTTGTGTTGTCACTCTGTCCACACAGTTGTTGATGTGTTCCAGGACAGAGTTAGTGTAGGTGTCCAGGTGCATTTGTGAGGCCGTGGTGGCCCGGGCTGCATACTCGCTCCAGTCAGTGTGCTGGAACTGGTGCTGAAGGAAGGAGTCAGCCCCATCCATCCAGATCTTTACAGTTCTGGTTGTAGGCTTGATCCTCCGAATGACTGGACTGTATTTGGGGAGTAGAAACAGAGAAAGGTGATCTGAAAGTCCGAGGTGGGGGAGGGGTGTGGCTTTGTATGCATCAGCCACGTTTGTGTAAACTTTATCCAAAATTTTTTGTCCCCTTGTGGTGCAGGAGACATTCTGATAAAATTTTGGTAATCCAGATTTTAGATCAGTGTGATTGAAGTCCCCTGCTACAATAAAGGCTCCATCCGGGTATGTAGTTTGAAGTTTGTTGATGGTAGCACAGAGAGCCTCCATAGCCGAGTTAGCATTAGCATCAGGAGGCACATAGACTACAGTAGCGACGATGCAGCTAAACTCACGAGCCGTATAGAAGGGCCTGCATTTAATGGTCAGGAACTCCAGGTCCGCAGAGCAGTGGGTTTCCACTACAACAGAGTCCGTGCACCACGCTTTGTTTACGTAGATACAGGTTCCTCCGCCGCGGGTCTTCCCCGTTGTCGCGGTTGACCGGTCAGCTCTGAACAGCGCATGTCCCTCCAGTTCCACCACGCTGTCCGCCACATCGCCCCTTAGCCACGTTTCCGTGAAAAACATCAAATTACAGTCCCTGAGCCATCTCTGTGTGAGGGACCAGATCTTTAATTCGTCCAGCTTTCCCGGCAGCGAGCGAACATTGGCGAGAAAAACGCTAGGTAACGCCGGCCGGTGTGGGTTTAGCCTTAGCTTAGCACGCAAACCTCCGCGCTTGCCCCGTCTTTGTTTGCGCTGGCGTCGCCGGCGTCGGGCACTTGCGGTCGACAAGAGTGACTCGCTAGGTCCCGGTGTCCGGATCAACTCTGGAGGAAGCTGGTTAAAGTCAAACTGATGTGTAAATCCGATGTTTGTGCCGTGAATGTTGATATCCAAAAGTGTCTGTCTGCTGTAGCTGTAGTTCGCACGAGCGATCTGAGCGAAAATACTGAGAATAGTTAAGTAAATAAGTGTTATATTACTGAAACTGGTAAGACGCCGGGCCTCGCGGTGTGGTCGCGACGCCATCTTGGTCGCATATTAGAAGTTAGGCTGCATTTGTGACTTCTCTTCCATGGTTGTCTATTGGCAAATAAGGTAAGATAATCCTTTATTAGTCCCACAGCGGGGAAAATACAAAACTTTTGCAGATTGTGTTAGAATTAAGAAACTTTACACACCAAGCCTCCACTGAACTACACAGGACATTTGAGCCATGCACTTAGTGTTGAAAAAGAAAAATAGTCTCTCGGAATTATTACATTGTCACTCCTCTGCCACTCTCTTTGATCTGCTCAATCCCATCTGCTACAGTTCCATATACTCTGCTTCATATAGTAAATAAGGTCAGCTACCAAAATCAAATATGAGCAGATTATTTGAAACTACATAGAGAACCTGTAGAAACTACCTGCGGCAACAAGGCAAACAGGTTAATGCCCCACATAGTCCAGTGTGTTTTTAGTGACAGGTTTCACAAAACTAACAACTCAATTTTTGTATTTCCCAGTGGACGTCACTGGAGCAATGTGAAAAATATTAATAAATATTAAACTCAGAAATATCATATTTGTCATTTAATGTTTAATGGCAAACAGTAAATGAATGGAATGAATGATTGCATGGGCCATGTAGACATTCATTCCAAAAAATAAAATAAAGTTTAATAGATAAGTCTACCTGTTCATCAAGCTTTTCTAAGAGGTTGTACATGCCTTGACTAAAGATTCCCTTCCTGGCACGGTAAAGTTTAAGCAGTCGAGGAGCGTACTTGTCCAAGGCTGCTCTAAAGTTCCCGAACAGGTTCTTGGTGGTAACATGGTAAAACTCCTCACAAATCTGTAGAACAAATCAGCAAGTATGAAAACATTTTATGATTGAGTTTTTAGTCATTTAGACATTCATTTATTTTGTGAACACTTCTACCTCAAAAAATAAAGCATTCACATCATTCAAATGACAAAATCTAGTATTCATTGCCAAGTATGAAAAGGTTACTGCTAATAAAGGAGCCAAAACTTTTGATGTCACAAAACTATTGATTATACAGTATTACTCTGAGTAAGCAGCCAGATGACAATGTTCACCCTTGCTTTTAAACAAACACTACTAAATATTACAATAAAAAAATGTCTTGCCTGTTCAAGATACAGAGCAGACCATCTCTTCTGGATTTCCAAAACCATGGGCTCAACCTGCACAATCTTCTTTCTCCTAAGGGAGAATGTGAAGTCCATCTTCTTGCTGATGAGTTCCATGTCTTTCCCCTTCTTTTTCATTGCATCCACCAGGAGACACCTTTGGTCTTCTAGCACATCATAATCATCATTTTCTGGATAATCAGGAACATGATTGACTTCACCTCGCTTTGGTATTTTCAATGTAAACCTACCTTCATCAACATCTTCATCCCTCTGTCTTTTCCTGTTTACTAGAGTAGGCCACTTTCAAATGTTTCGCATATAGGGCCGAATAGCTGAAGATGCACTGTGGGAAGAGGCTGGTGAACTGATGTTTGCTGTATCAAAGGAAGAGATGGAGGATGGTGTGCGCGAGGGTGGTGGTGATGGTGTTTCATTATTATTCCAAAGAACATGCAAGACGGCCATTTCTGCAGGCAACTCTGCAATGTCCATCAAGGTACAAACTGCTTCACCAAAATCTGGGTCTTCATGTTGTACAGAGAATTCACCTTCAAGTTCAAGTTTTTTGCGTAGCTCATCATTCAGTTGCTCTACAGATTCAGGGGTCTTAGTCAGCTTGACCTTCCAGATGAGTTTTGGGTTTATGTAAACTCGCAATAACAAAGCCTACAAAAAACAAATGTATTAAATTGTACAGACCTGTCAACTGATTTTAGATAGGGTGATTGACAACTGAAAGCTAAGTTACTACAGCACTATCTGCAGACATCTATTTACACAAATTCACCAACAGACAATGTAAACTTGGGGTAGCAGATGTCAAACCAGGACAAATGACAGTAAACTGTAAACTATGCTGTACAAGGTTTATGCACGACATAGTTAAATATATATGAACGAAAATCAATTCTTCAGCATGTGCTGGTGGTCAGTGGATTTAAGTGATTGTGGGCAAACACCAATCTCCAAGACTCAAAATGAGCATTTTGATAAAAAAAAGAGAAGAGAATGGAGAGAATGTGCAATATGCAGTACAATAGTACAAATACAAGATTCAAAATTTGTCATTTTTTAGTTGAAAATGCCTGTTGTCTTTTACATTTTGTGGAAATTTCATGATGAATAGACCCAAAGAAATAGCCCAAAATGACTTGGGAACAAAGTCTGGTCACACTAACTTACATTAAAAGTATGTTTTTCCTTTCCTTCCAACAACAGCAATATATATATATATATATATATATATATATATATATATATATATATATATATATATATATATATATATACATACACGCACACACACACAAACACACACACACACACACACACAAGTTTCTGGTAACTTTTGGGGACTACAAGCTGGAAGCTACAATGTGGGGAGTCGCATTTCTAAAGGCTGTAGGAGCAAATGAAAGATTCATGTTTCAACTGGCGTTTTTAAAACGGCTGTCACTTCAAAATAAAGAAAAAATACATTATTAAAGCAATGTGACATTTTTCTACATTCTGGGGACAATTTCTGGTATTCAGTGGGGACCAGCAGATACACACACACACACACACACACACACACACACACACACACACACACACACAAGTTTCTGGTATTTTGTACAATGTAGGTACTTGTGAACAATCTGGGGACAAATGTTATAAACAGTTGAAATGCACCCATAATGTATATTTATAACACAAAACAACTGATGTAGACATTATCAACAGGTCTTTTATTTGTTTCTTTTTAAACCAGTTTTTTGCCATTTGTGATGCAGGATGTCTGCACAGATAATTAATGACTACTTTTTAAATGTAAAGCAATCACAAGCAATACTAAAAACTTAAGCTGTCTATCAAATAATAAAGACAGTGATTCTATATAGTCGAGTCTTCTTAGTTATTACCCGTTACATATACTACATATTACACCCACTGGCCACTTTATTAGGTTCAGTTGCTTGTTAACACAAATAGCTAATCAGCCAGTCACATGGCTGCAACTCAATGCATTTAGGCACGTAGAGGTGGTCAAGACAACTTGCTGAAGTGCAGACTGAGCATCAGAACAGGGAAGAAAGGTAATTTAAGTGACTTTGAACGTGGCATGGTGTTGGTGCCAGACGGGCTGGTCTGAGTATTTCAGAAACTGCTGATCTACTGGGATTTTCACGCACACCCAACTCTAGGGTTCACAGAGAACGGTTCAAAAAAGAGAAAATATCCAGTGAGCAGCAGTTGTGTGGACGGAAATGCCTTGTCGATGTGAGAGGTCAGAGGAGAATGGGCAGACTGGTTTGAAATGATAGAAAGGCAAAAGGAACGTTTCCAACACCTTGTTGAAAGTACAACCCCAATTCCAAAGAAGTTGGGACATTGTGTAAAACATAAATAAAAACAGAATACAATGATTTGTAAATCCTTTTCAACCTATATTCAATTGAATACACTACAAAGACAAGATATTTAATGTTCAAACGTATAAACTTTATTGTTTTTGCAAATATTCACTCATTTTGAATTTGATGCCTGCAGCATGTTCCAAAGAAGTTGGGACAGTGGCATGTTCACCAGTGGCATGTTACATCACCTTTTCTTTTAACAACACTCAATAAGCATTTGGGAACTGAGGACACCAACTGTTAAAGCTTTGTAGGTGGAATTCTTTCCCATTCTTGCTTGATGTACAACTTCAGTTGCTCAGCAGTCCGGGGTCTCCGTTGTCATATTTTGCTCTTCATAATGCACCACACATTTTCAATGGGAGGCGGTTCTGGACTGCAGGCAGGCCAGTCTAGTACCTGCACTTTTTTACTATGAAGCCACGCTGTTGTAACACGTGCAGAATGTGGCTTGGCATCGTCTTGCTGAAATATGCAGGGACGTCCCTGAAAAAGACGTTGCTTGGATGGCAGCATATGTTGCTCCAAAACCTGTATGTACCTCTCAGCATTAATGGTGCCTTCACAGATGTGCAAGTTACCCATGCCATGGGCACTAACGCACCCCCATACCATCAGAGATGCTGGCTTTTGAGCTTTGCGCTGATAACAGTCCGGACAGAATGAATTCTGATCTAGTTTCATCTCAAACCCAAAGGTTTTCACTGTAGAGCAAAAACAAAGTTCATTGTGATGCTCTTCTTCTTCTACATTCACTTGTTGTTTAAACATGAGTTTTAATTCTAGGAACTAAATACATTGCAGAGGAACTGAATGTCGCAAGATCTGACATACAAAAAGCCTGTCTATCCTCATAAGCAACAAAACCACAGGCTCTGCAGCAACACATTAAAGCAGCTGTTGCGAGGTGAGTCTTTTTCTATTGAACATAAACATAAAAAAAAAAAAAGTTAAAATAAAAAGGTAAAAAGTTTCATAAAAGTTTCTGGGCTGCTTTAAACTTTTGTGTTGATCTAAAAGGGCAAAATGTTTTGCAAATTTCTGTATCAAACTGATCAAATCAAGCAAATCAAGATGTAAACAAACTTGCAATAAGTTTTTATGAGCTCTTGGAAAGCAATTTCCCTGAATCTTTTTTCTAATCTTATGCAATTGAGATGTAAACAAAGCTATTCAGAGAGGTTAGATGTGAAATTACATCCAAGCTGACTTTACAGTGGTGGTGAGAGAAACTAGGGGTGACACAAATCTAGCCATTTTACTTACAATCCAAAACCACCAGCGAACGTATACATGTTTTATTTTTGTGATGTTGATGATGGTAAAATAGTGGGAAAAAATACATTTTCTTTGGTGACTATTTTGTCTTACAACCCCAATTCCAGTGAAGTTAGGATGTTGTGTAAAACATGAATAAAAACAGAAAATGATGATTTTGCAAATCCTTTTCAACCTACATTAAATTAAATACACTACAAAGACATACACATACTACAAAGGCATGGTTACCACTGTGTTACATCACATTTCCTTTTAACATCACTCAATAAGCGTTTGGGAACTGAGGACACAATTGTTGAAGCTTTGTAAGTGGAATTCTTTCCCATTCTTGCTTGATGTACAAATTCAGTTGCTCAACAGTCCGGGGTCTCCGTGGTCATATTTTGCGCTTCATAATGCACCACTCATTTTCAGTGGGAGATAGGTCTGGACTGCAGGCAGGCCAGTCTAGTACTTCTTTACTACGAAGCCACGCTGTTGCAACACATGCAGAATATGGCTTGCCATGGGCACTAACACACCCCCATACCATCAGAGATGCTGGCTTTTGGACTTTGTGCTGATAATTCGGACAGTCCTTTTCCTCTTTGGCCCTCTTTTAATGTATTTGACCATGATAGATTCAAGCTAATTTGTGATGTACAAAACTACCTTAAATATCTTGTGTTTGTAGAGCATTCAATTGAATATAGGTTGAAAAGAGAGTTTGCAAATCATCGTATTCTGTTTTTATTTGTTTTACACAACATCCCAACTTCATTGGAATTGGGGTTGTACAACAGCCTGTATGTAATGTTTTAGACATCAGGCAGTGTACTCGTAACCATTTCATGTGATATTCAGCTCTTCACACTTATGTTCCTCATGCGAATTCTGATTCATATTCTCTAGAACACAGCATTACACATATGGTGTAACTATGGAGTAACCACTCTGCTTCTGTTTTACTGGGGTATGAATACAAAGTATTTTCCAGTGAAGCCTTTAGGACATTCTCATCATAAGTGGCATTCCTGGACATTAGAACAGACATGAGCATCACAGCGTCAGACAAAATAGCATCAGGCCAAAAAAAAAAAGCAGCTTTGGAACAGCATTGCACAAAATAGGCTAAATGGCTTCCAGCAAAATAGTCACAGAAATTGTTCCATTTGGAATTCTGTTCTTTCTCACCATAACATAGTCCACAACCTTTTTCCTGGAGACTTCTTTCCTGCAGAGTTCAGTTCCAACTTGCATCGAACATGATGTACCTTCTTACCTAACACTAATGCATCTGATACAGCCAATCAACGACCTCTGAAGAGGTTAATTAGCTGGAGCAGGTGCAGCAAATTGTAGTTGGATCTAGACTCTCCAGGTAGGGTGATCTCCTGCGACAACCATTAGACCTACTGAATCTAAACATTCAATAGAGCCTGTCTGGCAATGTGAAGAAGGATAAAAGGTAACAAAACTCAGCACATGATGTCACAATCTAAAGTGATTTAAATACAGATGTATACAGAAGTCATTGAAATCTGCCAGTTTTTAAAGGCTCTTTGGTAATATCCATTACAGAATGATATGGGTTTTTAATGCAGTGAAATAATATCAAAAGATTCAGAGAATCTGGAGAAATCTCTGCATCTTTTGATGATATTATGGACTGTAGATGATGAAATCCCTAAATTCCTTGCAATTGCACATTGAAAAACGTTGTTCTTAAACTGTTGGACTATTTGCTCACGCAGTTGTTCACCACTTTGTGAACCTCACCCCATCCTTGCTTGTGAATGACTGAGCCTTTCAGGGATGCTCCCTTTACACCCAATTATGACACTCGCCTCTTTCCAATTAAACTGTTCACCTGTGGAATGTTCCAAACAGGTGTTTTTTGAGCATTCCTCAACTTTCCCAGTCTTTTGTTGCCCCTGTCCCAACTTCTTTGGAACGTGTTGCAGGTATCAAATTCAAAATTAGTGAATATTTGCAAAAACAATGAGGTTTATCCGTTTGAACATTAAATATCTTGTCTTTGTAGTGTATTCAATTGAATATAGGCTGAAAAGGATTTGGAAATCATCGTATTCCATTTTTATTTATGTTGTACACAACGTCCCAACTTCATTGGAATTTGGGTTGTATTAACAGGTTCTTACACCATGCCACAAGTTAGAAAGTACAAATTTAGAGGATGAAGTCTCAAAACTGAAGGTGTGAACATGTGCTGTTGTGTGGGGAGTTCCACTATACTGTCCTTATTAGCCCTCAAAGCTAGCTATCTGACTAACCTGAGCAAGTGAAGGAATGACTGGTGTTGGACTGGAAGAAAGAACAGAATGTGGGTCTCCCTTATGTTCATATTTTGATGCAATATGTCATAAAGTCTAAAACTGTGTTTATGGCTGTTTTCCACATGTTCCTCTTATTAAAACAGTCAAAACACAAACATTCTATTACTAAAGTTGCCATTTATGCTAGCAGTGGAGTCTTTTAGCACATCCTCAATGATAACATCTACCCTTCATTTCAATACTGTTAACATGCTCTTGCCAACTTGCCCTCACCATTTACCATCTGAAGCTCTACACTTAAACCAGACAATTGTTAATTTCATCCATGCTGGTTTAAGCTGGTTTATACTGGTTGGGTGCTGGCCTGGCACTGTGTTGCTGGTTACCCAGCATGGTTATACTGGTTGACCCACATACCTGCATTCAACACAACATATGCTGGTTTTCTGGTGACCAGCAAGTTAACTTCTAGTGCTGCTGACATACCACCATCCTAATTACAACATATTTCAGTGTATTAAGGTCCATTGCTTCTCACCAGTATACCAGCATTCAAAGCCCAACATTTGCTGGTTTTGACCAGTCACTCTGTTCTGTGCTGACCACTCTGCTCTATCTTCTCAAAAATGGTTTAAATAAATAAAACCGTTGAGGTTACCCCTAGTTCAGGCAGCAGCAGAGGGTGCATTCCTATCAAACAATTTACTCCTTGCTCCCTGAATGACCTTTGATGACCTCATGATGTTAACCATGACCTTGGTAAACCTTTCAGAGGTCCTCCTCATATATCATAGTAAGGTATGATATATCATATGGTAAAGAGTTGTATCATATCATGAAGAGCTGAAAACAGAACCCTGTGAATGTAGGACAATGGGAATATGATAAGCTGGGATCAAAGGACGTTGGGAACATAGATGTGTTCCTTTAGAATGTAACCTTATCTGTGGTGTGTTGAGCGAAGCTAGCCAAGGCATCACCAGCTCCAATGTGTTTCCCTAGCAGTAAGGCACCTAACCCTCAACTGCTCCATGGATGTTGTGAATAGGGCTGCCTACTGCAAGTGTGCACACAAGTGTGCTCACTGCCCCCTAGTGTGTATGTGAGTGTTTCACTCCACAGTTTGGTTAAAAGCAGAGGTGAATTTCCCCTGTTGTGGGATTAATACGGGGAAGTTAACAGTTACACGGTGATGAATTCTCTTGCTAGTTTATTGTGAACTTTACAGTGTGAGTTTATTTATGTTTGTCCTGTTCCATCTTATCTGCTTGGTCTGTACATGAATAGAAGGTTAAAATGTTAAAAAGGTAAAAGTAGGATAGTGAAATAAAGGGGCAGGGTTTGGAAATAGGGAGGTAATGGGGTGTTTACAATTTGCATACTCATACATGTTAATATATATTTGCATTCTTAATGGGCATAAAGGTGTAAGGATGCTCCAAAGCCATTTAATTTCTTGGACATAATAAAGCAAATACATTATGGTTTCAATTTTGACTTTAGAGATACTTTGAGTTTCCACTCTTTTTGCCTACCAAACATCTCATACTTCTTTATGTTTGCTGTGAGATCTACAGTTTTTGTGTTTGCTTGCTTTACAGAATCAAGAGGTATCATGAATTCAACAAATGAGACAGGACCACCCTGCACGGAGGCAATATGTATTTTCTACACTACAGTGAATGTGATCATCTTCATTCTGGGTGTCGCTGGAAATGGTTTGGTGATCTGGATTACAGGATTTAAAGTGAAGAAATCAGTTGTCACCACCTGGTACCTGAGTCTGGCTGTGTCGGACTTCCTGTTCTGCTTCTTTCTGCCCTTCAGTGTCTACATTATCAATAATGACTTGGACTTCGGACGCTTCATGTACAAGTTTGTTTTGTTCAACATGTTCTTTAATTGGTTTAACAGCATCTTCCTGTTCATCATCATCAGTGTGGACCGTTGTGTGGTCGTTATGTTTCCAGTGTGGGCTCGGAACAAGCGCACCATAAGAAAGGCCTGTGTGATAATAATACTAGCTTGGATCATCTCAGCTGCATATTGCTTGCCATCAGCAATTTCCCTAGAAGTTCAGCATCATAACCAGAAGACAAAATTCTTTTACAAATTAAATTACATTTACCCAAAAAATTCACACTACATTGCTGATGTGACACTTGACTTCACTATTGGATTTGTGATCCCGTTCCTCATCATTGTCATCTGTTATGTTTTCATCATGCAAAAGTTGAAGTCCAGCCAGATAGCGAGGTCCAAAAAGCCATTCAAGGTCATGACTCTGCTGATTGCTACTTTTTTTATCTGCTGGCTCCCATATCACATTTTTGCTTTTATAGAACTAAACAACAAAATATCTGTAAATTTTTTCAATTCAGGATCAACAATTGCCCTCATCCTTGCCAATGTCAGCAGTTGTCTGAACCCGTTTCTTTATGCTTTCATGGGGAAAGATGTTAAAATGCAATGCTACTCACTTCTGTTGAAGATTGAGAATGCAGTTGAGGAGGAGGGCTTGTACACTACACAAGGGCTACCAGCTACCCACTCTCAGGAAAGTAAACCTTCAACGACTATTGAAAGTGTTCAGTAAAGACTTGCATTATTTTTAAAAATTAATTTCAGATGTATTTTCTTCTCCTATTCAAGCAAAAGTGCCTAAAATGGTATTTTATCACTAAATATTTTTTGTTTTTCTTACTTATGACGTATGATTTAGAATTACTTGTACTGAACTTTGTTATTTTGCCAATAAATCTGTTGGATGTGTCATCAATATCATATGTCAGTAGTAGAATTGAATGTCATCAATTTTTTTTTGTTGTTTTATTGTGTGTGTGTGTGTGTGTGTGTGTGTGTGTTACACTTATCAAATGATTAAAACTCTGTCTGAGTAGACAAACACTGGCAGTAGAATGGGTCGTACTGATGAGCTCAGTGACTTTAAACAGGACAATATATTGGATGCCACTTCTGCCACAAGTCAGTTTGTGAGATTTCTGCTCTGCTAGGTCTGCCCCTGACAACTGTAAGTGCTATTATTGTGGAATGTAAGCAGCTGGTAGCAACAACAGCCAAAAAGGAGTAGACCACACAAACTCAGAGTGGACCTGCTGAGTGCTGAAGTGCATGGTGCCTATCCTCTGGAAGCAGCATCAGCAAAAAGAACTGCACATTAGGAGCTTCAAAAAAAGAGCTTCCAGTGCACACAAGATCAAAATGCACAATGCCAATGGGGGGCACGGGTGTTATGCATGCTGCCCCTGGACTCGGGAGCAGTGGAAGTGCATTCCCTCAACTTGTTAAAATCAGTAAATAAATAGATATTATGCTCACAAATTGCAGACAAATGCCATATTTAAGTTTGTTCCCTGTAAAGGATATGTTACAAGTGTGGTGATGAAGTGTGGCAAGTTGAGTTCTCAGATTTCAGTCTGGCTCTGACATGCTGTAGACACCAGGGGACATCACTGCACCATGGTGGAAACAGTCCAAGAGGATTAAAAACTAGTTGAGTCTTGTACACAATCTGTGGGTGGGCAAGCAGTGGCATAAAGTTACGGAACGCTGACCTTATCAAACCAATGTACTGGTTGACCACTTCAAGACAAAAACTATCAGACTGGTCAAAATGAAAGGGCAATCTAAGCCTTTATATTTAATAAAGATTCTACAGAGGAAGACAGGACTGCAATGGCTGAATTAACATCTGTGGATCGCAGTGTGTAGCTACATGTTACTGAATCATGGAAATAAGTTTAATGCATTCAGTTTTCTGTGATTTATGCATTGCTACCAAAATATCTTGTGGGAGAATGAAAGAATTAGTTTAATAGTTTTAGCCATTAGTGGGCACTTAAAGAGCTACAGAAAGCACACTCAGCTGTTTCCTTAGGCAGTTCAGTGTTAAATATATGTCAGTAGATTATGGCGACTCTCAAGAATCTAGTAAAACAATTCATCAACAGATTGTCTTTGTAACTGAAAAAAGGACTGGGTGACAGTCAGAAAAGTGTTTCCGGCAGCTGTAGTGCTTCTGTGAATTATAGAAAGCAGAAGCTAAGCATTGCCACACATTTTGATGGGAAATTGCCAGTTCCCTATTGAAAACAACCCATTCAGTGGGGATAGATCATTTTCTATGAACAGCACTGAAATGGGAATTGCACAGGGCATTCATAACATCCTATGACGTTATATGTTTTTTGTGTAATGATACTGTTGTGTGAATGTGTAATTCATTCTTTTTGCAATAAACAAAGTGCTGCGATTCTTCTTGAATTAAATGTAAAGCATGACTGAAACATTGACAGCTGTTTTACACACCAGTTGCATGATATGGACATGATGTGAAATTTATGCCCAGATATCTCAGGACAGGCCTTTGACAGTGGTGAGTTTGAACACAGACAGCAAATTTGACTTGGCATTTACTTGCGTCCCACATACTGCAGGGAATGGTGGCACAAGAGCGAGCCAGATGCAGGTGCCAGGACAACCAAGCGTTTAGAGGGATGCATCTCAGCCAGCATGAACCCTCTGGTGTTGACAAATAGACCGGCATGTCAAATTAGGGATTTCTTGTGCCTCTTTGCAACAGTACTGTGGAGAAATAAGGTTCCCTCAGTTCCTGAATCTGTAAAGTTGCCCTTTTGATGTCATCACATCACCAGAACGTATGTGATTCACATCTGGAGTTATGAGCAATGAAGGCAAGTCGAGACACATGCCATCTGCCTCTCACTGTGCATAACCGCTGGATTCGTGTGTCCGTCATCTGCCTCTTGCCTGTAATTGGTAGATTTGCACGTCTGTCAGGATTTTGTGAGAAACTGTACAATGGATACTCAGGAAATTAAAACAGCCTTACTAGGCATTGAAACACTTCATTTTTCATAGAGTTGCCTCGGATACAGATGCAAGTGGTGTGTAAAAAGTTTGCAGCTGCTGACGTTGTTGCAGTGGTTTTGGAAAGTACAGTGATGAGGATAACATCTGGCTTTTCACTTTTATTTATGCGTCTCACTACTTTTGTCAACCTAAGATGTTGCTAAACCCATTTCAAGCACCAAACCACTTCGTGCTTAGTAGTAAAGTTATGTTTTTACAAGTGATATTGAGAATTTCTAAAACTGGTTCTCATTTTTTTAAGCCTTCAGGCCAAATGCTCTCTTTGCACAGTGCTCCAGGTCTTATGATAGAGAAAGATGAGATTGCTCTGAACGTTTTGATGCATAATATTTGGCTTTGAAGGGTGAATAATTTTATATAGCATTAAGAATATAAGCAAAAAACAAGAAATTGCCCTCACACCCCATTCTAAAAAACATTGTGATTGCATGTAAAATGCTAATAAACACAGTAGTCATTAGTAAATTGTTTGATCTGTATCCAGTTGAAACATTTATAATCTCTGCAATTTATAATATGTATCAAAAGGAGCACCCAGGAACACCTAATAGGGCGAACTGCTTTTTTCTAAACAGGACTGATTGAAACAGCTAGATGGACAGCAGATGGATGCACCTTCAAAAGTGAATTTTATGTAATTCATTAAAATATTTGTTGTATTATATTACCCCGGAATAAATGTCTGGATTACTCACTGTACTTACAATAACAACTACATAGGAACTTACCACTTATCAAAGAGTCATTTTTAGATACTTGGACATTGCTGTTGCTATGTAAACACTATCATGTTAGAGTCAGAACCATATCACAACACAGGCATACTTCTACAGCTAGGCAAATATTTGGACAATTGACATTTCCTGGGCAGATCCAGTGTATACTGTTAAAAATAAGCAGTTTGCCCTATTACACCTGTAGTAACTGGAAATAATGCTGTTACAGCAATCACGGTGCACTGGCAATAATAAGTAAAAAATGAAGTTGATGCACATGTGTATTTACATAAGCTTCAATGCTGTAATCAACCTGTACCAGTGAATACACCACAAGTAGTTGTTATTGTGTGTATATAGTTAATGTGTAACTACACAGTCATTATGTGTGTGTGTGTATATATATATATATATATATATATATATATATATATATATATATATATATATATATATATATATATATATATATATATATACACACATATACACAAATACACACACATATACATAGACACATTATAAAGAGGGACTAAACCTACTGATATGATAATGCCTCTTGTAGTCCTAAGTTTTGAAATTACAAAAAAAAAAAAAAAAAAAAAAAAAAAAATCACAAAGATACAACAGTGCTATAAATAATGTAACTTTTTCCAACTTCTCTTTCTCTCTTAATTGTTATTGTGCATTTAGACTCATATACACTATAGGGACAAAAGTATTGGGACATAGATCTTTATCACTGAAGTCAGGTGTTTCACTAAGTCTTATTGCCACTGATGTATAAAATCAAGTACCTATTCATGCAACATTTGTGGAAGAGTGGGTCATTCTAAAGAGCTCACTGAATTTGAGCGTGGTACTGTAATACGATGCCACTATTGCTATGAGTCAGCTTGTGAAGTTTTTTCCACTCCTAGACATTCTACGACCAAATGTAAGTGGTACTAAAAAGTGGAAGTGTTTAGTAACCACAGCAACTCAGCCACAAAGCGTCAGACCATGTAAGGTTAGAGAGCAGGGTCACAGAGTGCTGAAGCGCAGCATGCATAAATATTAAATGGGTCAGCATTGGTTTCATGCATGTAACCCTTACATCACCAAGCACAATGCCAAGCATCAGATGGAGTACACCACCAAAAAGCACACCACCACTGGACTCTGGAGCAGTGGAAACACATTCTGTGGATTGACGAACCACGCTTTTCTATCTGGCAGTCTGATGGTTTGACGAATGCCATGGGAACATAACCTGCCTGACTGCACGGCGCCAACTGTAAAGTTTTTCAGGGGTTGGCCTAGACCCCTTAATTCCAGTGAAGGGGAATTTTAATGTTTCAGCAGACCAAGACATTCTGGACAGTTCTATGCTTCCAACTTGTGGGAACAGTTTGGGGAAAAACCTTTTCTGAACTCCAGTGCATAAAGCAAGGTTCATAAAGGCAGGGCTGGATAAGTTTGGTGTGGAAGAACTTGACTGGCCCAGTCCTGACCTCAACCGAACACGTAGAACGGAGATTGTGAGCCAGACCCTCTTGTCTAACATCAGTGTCTGACCTCATAAGTGCTGTTTGGGATACACAGACACCCTCCAAAATCTTATATAAGGGGGGGGGGGTCGTTCGCCTCCATATTTATGCTTATAGATTTAGAATGGGATGTCATACAAGCTCATGTAGGTGTCCCCATACTTCTGTTCATATAGTGTATGTAGAAAAGCTCTGTTCTGGCTGTCTTGTATTATGCCTCATTCAAAAAGATGTTTGGTCTAAACCATTACTTATAACTTCAGCATGAATGGGCAGGGCTAGACTGCTGTTTACCGTTGTGACATCACAGAAACAAAGAATTCATGTTAGCATTAGATATAACAATTATAAGAGACTGATGGTTTTTAATGACTATTTGCACAGGAAACATCACACCTGCACATTCCTATAAGAAAATACAAATCCAGTAAGTTTCTCTACAATGAACCGTTTCCTGTCCAACGACACTGAACAATTATGTTTACATCATCTCATTTATTGAATTATGTAGTAATACTTAAAAATCTGTGAAATTCTCTTTGAAGATTCGCAGATTTATACACGCTGAGGTCAGTTGCTCAACACAGCAGTATGTGGCAAAGAGGGCTATGTGGTTGTGGTCAGCTCAAACTTGGATTCTGCAAGTGTAGTTAATCACAGAAAGGAACTGAATGTCACGAAATTGTACCAACAGAAGCATCATTACAAGCAGCAGAACAACCGGCTTTGTGGCACCGTACTGAAACAGGCATTGACAAGTGAGTCTTTTTGTTTTTCAAATACAAACCAGACAGTAACATTTATTATAAGGGGTGGAATTTACAAAGATTAAATGATGAAAATAAGGTAAATAAAAATGTGAAATTCTATTAAAGTGGAAGTGAATTTTGAGCTGAAAATCGTTACTTGACTTGTTGATAAAAATCAACTGTTGCTTGATTCAAGCAGTGTTGGTTTTGAAAGATTTTAAACTACAATTTATCATTTATCACCAAGGTGATTTTGTAGAAAAGTTTTCTGATAAAATACCAATTTGCATAAATTTAACCTTTGTCCCAATACTAGCATCAAATCTCATTTTAAAAGAGTTATTTTTTCCACGTGCATTTGTATTGACGGTTTTATATTTTAATTTGTATACATTTTTATCCACCCAATTTTCATCATTCCATTGTTGATTCCAACCTCGTTTTTTTGACACAGTTTGGATGATATCTTATGATTTCCAAATGAATATATTATGATTATACAGATTGTTGCATTGTTGCAACACATGACCTCATGTTCTGCATCTCTGGATATGCTCCATAACTTATGGGCATCATCATAGCTCCTCAATAGATCTTTGCACTAGGGCTGACCTACAAACCTGATTGACACTCTGCCCATTTCACCTCAACACAGTCAGGTCCATAAATATATTGACATTAATAGACCACAGTATATTAAAGCTTAAAAATGAATATGACTAGTTGTGTTGGTCATTCTCTAGACCCTCATTAGTGTTTAAAAACTCTCTGTCTGATCAACTCGCACCCATCTAATGGCGTATCTCCAAGATAGACGGAAAACTATAACTGCCTTTAGGATTATTTTTTTCTGTGGTCCAGCAAAACAAAGAACAAGCTATGAGGATGAAAACTAGAAAGAATGGGCAATTCATACATTTTTGCTAAAACTCTAACTAGAAAATATTTATTTAAATAAAGTTATGAACAAACAAGTGCACAGTGTTTGTGACATCACATTTGTAAACCTGCTGATTTTTCTCCACAACCTAAATCTTTACTTCATATGTAGCCTTTGCTTACCTTACTGCCACCGGCACAATTATAAAATGTGTGAAGCTAGTAGTGGTATATATACAGTGGGGCAAAAAAGTATTTAGTCAGCCACTGATTTTACGTGTTCTCCTACTTAGAAAGATGAGAGATGTCTAATTTTCATCATAGGTACACGTCAACTATGAGAGACAAAATGAGAAAAAAAAATCCAGGAAATCACATTGTAGGATTTTTAAAGAATTTATTTGTAAATTATGGTGGAAAATAAGTATTTGGTCAATAACAAAAGTTCAACTCAATACTTTGTAACATAACCTTTGTTGGCCATGACAGAGGTCAAATGCTTCCTGTAAGTCTTCACCAGGGTTGCACACACTGTAGGTTGTATTTTGGCCCATTCCTCCTGCAGATCTCCTCTAGAGCAGTGATGTTTTGGGGCTGTCGCTGGGCAACACGGACTTTCAACTCCCTCCACAAATTTTCTGTGGGGTTGAGGTCTGGAGACTAGCTAGGCCACTCTAGGACCTTGAAATGCTTTTTACGGAGCCACTCCTTCGTTGCCCGAGCGGTGTGTTTGGGATCATCATCATGCTTTAAAATCTCATGATACATGGCCCCGTTCATTCTTCCCTTAACATGGATCAGTAGTCCTGTCCCCTTTGCAGAAAAAATGGTCTTGGCCATTTGGCCAAAAATGGTCTTGGCCATGGTTGAGTTTGGAGTCTGACTGTTTGAGGTTGTGGGCAGGTGTCTTTTATAAAGATAATGAGGTTGAACAGGTGCCATTAATACAGGTAACGAGTGGAGGACAGATGAGCTTCTTAAAAGAAGAAGTTACAGGTCTGTGAGAGCTAGAAATCTTGCTTGTTTGTAGGTGACCAAATAAATATTTTCCACCATAATTTACAAATAAATTCTTTAAAAATCCTACAATGTGATTTCCTGGATTTTTTTTTCTCATTTTGTCTCTCATAGTTGAAGTGTACCTATGATGAAAATTACAGACCTCTCTCATCTTTCTAAGAAGGAGAACTTGCACAATCAGTGGCTGACTAAATACTTATATATATACACACACACACACACACACACACACACACACACACACACACACACACACCATTACCTTGCCTAAGCTGTGCATATATATCATGTTAACATGTTGCATTAATGAATAATAAAATAATCTTTGTTTCTGCTCACTTTGCAGAATCAAGAGGCATCATGAGTTCAACTCCAGTGACAGAAACTAAAATCCTTGAATCCTTGAACCACACCATAATCCCAACTTTGTCTCCAACATCTTGCAAAGATGCAACATGTATTTTCTTTGCAGTAGCAAACGTGATCATCTTAGTCACGGGTGTTGCCGGAAATGGTTTGGTGATCTGGATTGCAGGGTTTAAGATGAAGAAGTCCGTCCTCAGCACCTGGTACCTGAGCCTGGCTGTGTCTGATTTCCTGTTTTGCTGCACCTTGCCCTTTGGTATCGTCTATGCGGTCAAAAAAGAGTGGCTCTTTGGGAGCTTCATGTGCAAGATCAGGTATTTCGTCATGTTCATCAACATGTACAGCAGCATCTTCCTCCTTGCCATCATCAGTGTGGACCGCTGTGTGGTCGTCATGTTTCCAGTGTGGGCGCAGAACAAACGCACCGTGAGAAAGGCCACAGTGATGGTCATTCTAGCTTGGATCATGTCAGCAACACTTAGCGTGCCAATGGCCATTTTTCATAACCAAAAAGAGAAGCTTGTTGATAACCACATGAAGAGGTTTTGTTCCAGGAATTACATAAACTATCAAAACCAACTTGCAGTAGTGGCAAGCCGATTTGTTTTTGGATGTCTGATCCCGTTCTTGATCATTTTCATCTGTTATGTTGTCATCATTCGAAAGCTGAAGTCCAACCAGATGATGATATCCAAAAAGCCATTCAAAATCATGACCGTACTGATTGTTACATTTCTGATCTGCTGGCTGCCTTTTCACATTTTTTCTTTTTTGGAAATGAAAATTTTCAGTCGTTTTATTGGCTTTGGAAAAGTATTTGGTGTTACTCTTGCCAGCGCCAACAGCATTTTGAACCCGATTCTGTATACGTTCATGGGGAAAGACTTTAAGAAGCAGTGTTATGCAATTTTGTCAAAAATTGAAAATGCACTTCAGGAGGACGAGGGCCATGACACAGTCCAAGTGATCGCTTTTACCACCTCAGAAGAACGCAGACTTCCAACTACTGTTCAGTAACTGTGTTTCACCCCAAAAGCAATTTTCATTCAATTCATTTGATAATTATGGCAGTAATGCTACATTTAAAACCTTCATTTTGCGCTGAACAATTTTTGGTTTATGATGGATCAGGGATCTTGAAAGCTTTACAGTGGACAAATGTTATTCTTTTTTTTTTTGAGTTGATGCACCGGAATCTGCAAGGAACACTCCTTCATCCAAAGAAACTATTTGTTTTAATGTTTTTTTTTTAATCTTTATTACTTATATCACTTTTAATTGCTAGCAATAATTGTAACCCATGTGTTGCTAATTAAGTTACCAGTCACCCTCTACTTCATCCATACTTGAAAATCAGGACTGCCATAGGACCTTCATCCCCCAAATATTCTCAGCACAACCTTGACACTCCAACAATAAATGTTATGTTGGTGCTGCAATGAGTGTATTAGGAGTGGTGGACCATTCTCAACCTAGCAGGTGAGAGCACTGACGCATGTAAAAACCCTAGCAAGACTGCTGTTGCCCTATGTCAGTGTCTCTGCTGTGCTGAGATTGGTCCACCAAACAAATAATATCTAGTCAGTGGTGGGCCTGTGGAGGATATGCTGGCTGATGAACTGTGTGGCAGCTGAGAGGACAGTCAGTATTTGTAAACCCACATCTATATAATAGGTGACATCACAACAAGCTATTATGAAACCTTTTCTCAGAACATTAACATAAGAAGACGTGAGGAAAAATTCCAAGAGGCTACCAGTTAGTTTGAAAGATAGCGTTCAGTTTTTTAAGAATGAAACAGTCTGTACTCCAGTCACTATTAGGGGTGCCCAATACTGGTCCTGGAGATCCACCATCCTGCAGAGTTTAGCTCCAGTTATACCTCATCACACCTGATCCAAGTAATAAAGGCCTTTTGAGGCATTTGAATATTGGACCAGGTGTGTTGGATCTGAACTCTCCAGGGTGGTCGACCAAGGACTTGGACTGAGCATCTCTGATCTATAAGTTGCGTAAATATAAATAAGTATACTATTACCTGTTGCCATGCAAAGCCTGAAATTATTTGACTGGTACAAGTGTAACAGACATAGTGGTGCTGCTGAGTGTTTTGTTCCATCCTGGCTCTATTGTTAGAAACCAGCCATTGACGAAAGGCCAGAGAATGGCTAAACTGTGCATCGACTATAGCTAGCCTAATGCGAATATTGGTACTTTTATTACACCATTCAAAATATCCAAAAACCAACCAATGATGAAACACTTCACGGCAATGGACATGCAAGAGTACAAATGTACTCCTGCAAGGTGTTTCTCATAACGTGGCTGGTGTATACACATCACTAGTAACATGCATAATTTTTGGGAGGATAGCATAAAACAAGTTTCAGAGTCCATGTAGAGCGTCAGTCAGCACTAGTTAAAGGTGATTTAAAATGAAGCAAACACACTTATCACTTGATACTTCCTTTTCTTCACAGTGGTGTGCTCTGCATGTTCTAGCAAACCACTTCACAACATGTCTTAAGGCATTGCGTGCTCAGCATGTTCTAGCAAACCACTTCACAGCATGTTTTCCTAAGACGTGGTGTGCTCTGCATGTTCTAGAAAACGACTTCTCAAAATGGTTACATAAGAAGTTGCACAGGAACTAGCCAATGAAGAAAATGATTACAACACACATTTACTAACTGGCACTGCGTAGTGTAGAACATATAAAACTTTTATAATGTTATGGCATAACAGCTTACAGTGTGCTCTAATTTAAACATGTTTTTTCCATCAAAGAAAGGATTTTCTGTCAGAACTTCTCTTACTTTGAAAAAGTGTCTTGGATATAAAAAGGAAATGACACCCTAATATTTAGTGGAGTTCATATGGCAGGCCTATATTATCAGAACTTGGTGTTCTCATTGAAACTTAACATAGAGTGATGTACATATGAGCATATGAGAAATGTTTCAACCTTTTCTTCAGCTGAAAGGAAGTGACAGCTTTACTGTTGGGCAAGTTCAGTCTGTTAGGCAAACCAACAAAAATAAATGAGGGGATTTTTTTTTTTTTTTTTAGCCCATCATTGATACACAGCAGTACTTTGTTACTATGTGTACGTGCTGGCTTACTATGGAATTGTAACTAGTGCGCTTGATTACTTTTTTTTAAATCTGGATATTTCAATTCCAAACAAAATGCCATATCATTAACTAGCAGTTACCAACACCTACGTGGAGGATTTGGTAAATGTGAAACCACACTGATCACATATACCTTGTATGTCCAGACACTTCACTATTGCCATTTAGCCATGTACTGTAACTAGAAATTTTGAACACAAGGCAGGAGTGTTCAGAGTGACAGGCAATATTAAGAAATTCCTGTAAATTCCCAGAAACTTCAAATTTCATGGGAAGTGTGCAGGTCATTAAATTCTCTGAAATTTCCATGCAGGCAATAATACTCAGTTATTTTTTAAGAAATTAACATGCTGGAGTATCTTCTATTTCCATCCTCACTTCTTCAAATTATGTAGCACAAAATGTGTGTCCTATAAATAAATTTCACCACAGTAACAAATTCTTAGACGGATGTAGCCCAACAGATTTAATCTATGAAGTGAACCCGTTCTGGGGCTTATCTTTGATTTTATTATTATATATATCTTTATATTTCTTTATAATTTGGGGGATTGTAATCAACTGTAATCAAGATGCTTATGATAGTGATGTGGCTCAGGAAGCCTGTACAAATGTTTCAAAATAAAATCAATGTCTTTATTACATTCTAATACACTGAAGCAGCAGTTTTACATTTACTTAGATATTGTATGAGTATTACTAATAGTGTGAATCTTTGCTACTCTATACTATTATGGGTTTATTTGTATACATATTTCTGAACTCAAAGAGAGTTCAATTAAAAGGTCTTCCGCAAATGTACACATATCCTAGGATTTTAACGTTCAGTGGTCAAACATAGCTCAAGGTCAAGATTGTTATGATATGAAAGGTGATTGATCTACAGAAGAGTGTTGCTTATTTGAAGGGGAAACCTTTGACTCCAATGATGAACTGAAAGCAAATCTTATTCTACGGTTCTATCTGCGAATACAAACATCTACAACAACAGAGTGACAGCAGACCTGGGAAATAGGTAGATCACAATACTCTCTACTGTATTGGATCTTTTGTATATCTAGGGCATCTAAATCAGAGTTTATTTGTGAGAAACACTGATATGCTGCTAAACTGAAAATGTTAGCTGATAGCAATGGTTGCTAAGCAGTGGTTAGAGGGCTAAGAAATTTTGCCATTGATGATTGTGTTTGACCAATGAATGCTTTGCACCATTACCCCAGCATGAAAGGTCACTAAAGTCAGTATGTGATATGGTATGTCTCACTTTGCAGTGAAAATGATGGAAGATGATCAGATTTGTAACTGTACCATACCCCACTGTCTGGTGGAAAAACAGCATTAGAGATTGTTGCCAGAAAAGGACAATCCTCTAGCCCATAATTAGTGGCAAGAGAAGCGAGAAGCAACTTGTTTCAACTTCCATAGTACTTCTTCTGCTCTCTACAATAAATAATAAAAAAAAAGTGTGTGTGTGTGTGTGTATATATATATATATATATATATATATATATATATATATATATATATATATATATATATATATATATATATATACACACACACACACACACACACACACACACACACACATACATATATATATATATATATATATATATATATATATATATATATATATATATATATATATATATATATATATATATATATATATATATATACACACACACACACACACACACACACACACAAATAAATGTCTATAATAAAAAAATGCTAGGCTGGATGGAGACCTGATTTATTCACAATAGTCAAAAGTACTGTTGCTGCAGCCTGATCAAGCAGGCTACAGACAGACCACAGTACAATTTGAATTCTGATTAACTGCACTGACATGATGAAACAAATGTCTGATAGTGAGCAAAGGTTGAGTGACAGGTGTCATTTACAGAGTCAGTTGGCCATTAAGACATGGAATAGATATGTGGCACATCATTTTATAAAACTTTCATCATCCTAAACCCCCCCCCCCCCACTTGATATTCAAGATGGCACCTCATGGCAAAGAACTCTGAGGATGTGAGAAATAGAATTGTTTCTCTCCACAAAAGTGAACTAGGTTATAAGAAGATTGCTAACACCCTGAAACTGAGCTATAGCATGGTGGCCAACGTCATACAGCAGTTTTCCAGTTTTCCTCCCTTTGGAAACTGCACCCCATGGCAGTTTTCCAACTCGATAATGACCCCAAACACACCTCCAAAATTACAACTGCCTTGCTGAAGGTAAAGTTGATGGACTGGCCAAGTATGTCTCCAAACCTAAACCCAATTAACCACCTGTGGGGCATCCTCAAACAAAAGGTGGAGGAGCGCAAGTTGTATAACATCCACCAGCTCTGTGATGCTGTCATGGAGGAAGAGGATTTCAGTAGCAACCTGTGCAGCTCTGGTGAATCCCATGCCCAAGAGGGTTCAGGCAGTGCTAGATAATAATGGTGGTCACACAAAATATTGACACTTTGAGCACAATTTGGACATGATCACTATGAGGTGTACTCACATGTGTTGCCAGGTATTTAGACATTAATGGTTGTGTGTTTTGTTATTGTCAGAGAACAGTAAATCTACACTGCTATACAAACTGTACACTGACTACATCCAAGTTTTAATCCGTTTCATTTCTATAGTGTTGTGCCATGAAAACATAATAAAATAGTTGCAGAAATGTGAGGGGTGTACTACATAGCAAAACCTCCATCAGGTCTGATATCTAATAAACCAAGTATGAACTTTAGTGTTTCTGGTATGTCTAAATAAGCAAAGCTTTCGGGCTAACATTTGCTAGACCACCCGGTGTAAGCAGACACAATTACCTTGACCCTGTGAATCCAAAATCAGCAAAGCTACTGTTATCATGGAAAAATTGGACATTCAGTGGCTATGGTTAGTTAATATACCTGCACATGCATGCACAGGTTGGATCGAGTTTTTATAAGTGGTTTACTTTATGCATGTTACAGTTATGAGTAACCATGGCATTAACTTTCATTGTTAAACAGACGATATGTAATTGTACATATCAGCCAAGCCTGATGACAAATACAGTTTAAAGAAAATAGAGGACTGTGTAAAAGATGTGAAATGCTGGATGTTACATAACTTCCTCTTTCTAATCAGTAAAAAAACAGGTTCTCCTTCTGGGTCCAAAAGTGGCTAGAAATAAATGATCTGATGTCATCATTTCAATCTCGCTGAATTTCCAGTCACACCTGGTTCAGCAGCAAAAATTCTTGGCGTCATACTTGATTCAGATTTATCATTCGAACAACACATAGGCAGCATCACTAGGACATTGGCAACATTGGCAAGATAAGAAATGCCTTATCCCTGCGTGATGCAGAAGTGTTAGTGCAAAACTTTATTACTTCAAGGCTAGACTATTGTAACGCACTACTGTCAGGATGTACGAGCAGGAATTTAAGCAGCCAGCCAGGTGCCGCAGCCAGGGCCCTCACTAAAACTAGAAAATTTGACAATATCAGGCCAGTGCTATCATCACTTCATTGGCTGCCTGTTAAATTCCGGATTGATTATAAAATTCTTTTATTGACATATAAAGCCCTACATGGGCTCACTCCTGAGTACCTGCAAGACCTTATTTCCTATTACGAGCCATCACGACTACTCAGATCACAGAGTGCTGGATTATTAATAGTTTCCAGTATTCATAAGGCTGTAGCTGGGGAAAGAGCTTTTCTTATAAAGCCCTCAAATTCTGGAATGTTCGGGACTCAGACACAGTCTCAATCTTTAAAACTAGGCTGAAAACTCACTTGTTCAGTCATTTTCTTCTGATGTTGAAGGTTAAATCTGTTCCCTGGTGAATGATGAAGTCTGGGTTTGTGATTCCATTCCTGATCATCGTCATCTGTTATGTCATCATGCGAAAGCTGAAGACCAACCAGATGGCGAGGTCTAAAAAGCCATTCAAGATCATGATGCTGATTGCAACTTCCTTCATCTGCTGGCTACCACATCACACCGTTTGTTTCTTTCATAGAATTTAGCTATGAAAAATTTGTCAGTTTTCTCTTTAACAGACATTTAATTGGCTTTACTCTTGCCAGTGCTAATAGCTGTCTGAACCTTTCTCTATACGCATGTATTGGGACGGACTTTAAGAAGTAGTGTTATCCAAGCCTGTCAAAGATTGAGAATGCTATTAAGGGAGACAAGGAGGATTGAAGGACAGCTATTGGCATATAATCATAATGTTTGCTCCTGAAATTGATACACATAATGCCTTAAAATTGCATGTAAATACTGCTGTTAAAGTACTAGTTTGTCTAGTTAAAATAAAATGTAATTTGGAAAACAGTTTGGAGACTTTTTTGTAAAATGTTATGAATTTCTATATTTTCACATTGAAATATACTTTTAAAATAAGCTTTCCATTCTTGGATTTTTATAATAAACCAATAAGCATTTAAGTTGGTGCACTTCTAGGCTTAATTTTTTTTTTAAACAATTAACACTGAATGGCCAATGTTATCAAATTATTTAGACTTAGTATCAGTCATGTCATTTCCTACCACTTAAGTCACATTGGTTTTGTGAGATTACAGCTGAAATGTTGGCCCAAGTGTACCACATGGGTATTATGGGCAGGTACCCAGGGGCCCAAGCCTCTAGGATGCCCCTCCAAACAATGATGACAAAATTTAAACTTTTTTTTTCCTTTGTTTGTTTTTGTTTTGTTTTTAAGCAGAAAGGCAAAGTTTACAGAATTTGAATCTCTCTAACCCTAACGCAGAAACAAAAAAAGAAAACACATTTGACCCCAAATTATTTTCAATTAGATTTATTATTTGCAAAAATGTAATATAATATTTGTCTATATTATTTATTAGTCACCAAAATGCCAGCTATATTTATATTGTCATTGCAAGTCAATGGAAAACTGTCTTTTTTTTGATGGTATGAAATTCATGTCTCATGGATAAATGGTTATAAACATCAGCTTTCAAACTGGGAGGGGTAACCTGGATATGTAGACAAGCACCCTTGCTCCTCACAAAACAGTTACACAATCCCGCTGGACGGGCCAATTGTGGAAAAGTCAAAGGCACATGCAGAGCTTCACCACCTCATGTAGTGGCTGGAACCGGTTGAGACATCCTTGAAAAAGCAGAAGGCAAACAAATCCTTCAGACGTTTTTACAAAAGTTCCAGTTGCCAGGACACTGCAGCTCTGTGAACTTGATAGTCACCATGACAACAGCTGAGATGACCACAACCATGGGTGATTTAAAAAAAAAAAAAAAATTCCAATTCAGTGTTGGAAAGCTACTGCTTTGTGCTGGGTGTTCAGAGGTCTTGTCAACCTAAGTCTTGTCAACCTCTTGGCAACGCTTGGAGGCTAAACATAGCAAACAGGATCTTAACCTACTGAAATGAGCCAGACCTTTTGCAACTTTCATTTCTTCAGCATGTCATCCATGTTGCGAAACAAGTTAGAAGATTTTGGTCCCACTTTATGTTGTGTCTCTATAACTGTGTAGTTACACATTAATAACATATGGACTAACTTCTGAGGATTTTATCAGTGTTAAAGATGGATTACAGAACGGCAGACTATGTAGTTACACATATGTATCAACTTTGTTGATAAAGTTAGTAACTATAGTTCCTGTGTAATTGCTGTGTAGGTACTGTGTAATAATAGAGTGGGTATAATGTCTTAAAAGTTTCATGTTAAGACAAGGGGACATCCACTGTATTGTAACATATACAGAATGGTTTAAAGTTGAAATTGGTTACAGTGTCTCAGCACTAGCAACATAAATGCTAGTTAGGGAAGCTGGCAGATGTAAGTAATGCCTTAATGTAAGTTATTACACTCTTCCTTTTACTGCTAGACCCAAAAAAACTGCTGTTCCAGTCTGATTATGAATGTAAATACATTTGTTATTACCCTTCTGTAACTACAGAGAATAACCTGTTACAACTATTAAGATACAGTTGAGGAAAAAAGTTGATATATATGTGTAATTACATAAGGTGGATATCATTAGTAGTTATGTTGCATTTGTTATACACAGGTAACGACACAGTTATTATTTGGAGACCTCTTACATCATGTAACATTTTGTAAGCCTGGAATGGATAAAATCTGATGTTTTTGACCATGTTGAAAAAGAATTCATTCAAAACAGTGAAGGGCGTGTCTTCTGAGGATGTACGTGATCTACTATTGTCATTATATCTTGCATTTGAGACCTAAATGTTGTGCCATAACTTCTTCTGGAGTCTGTGTTTGAAGGTATGTGATATAGTATAAAAAAACTGCCTCATAAGCTGACCTGACGCCTCTGACCTCAAAATAGTTATTGGAAGTTTAGCATGTTTTTTTTCTTGACTCAGTAATGCTAGTGCAGATTTTACTAGCGCCCCCCAAAAAAAAAACATCTTACCAGCAGAAAAAAGAAAGAAAAAACAAGGGAAAAAGCAACAGCTTGTCCTTATTTTTCAATGATAGGATCATAAAATGAAAATCGTCAAGTTGGCTTTATCAAGGCAGTATAGAGTAAATGTATGTAGTTTATAGCCTGACTTTTGTCATGAAACATGCATGTGCAGAGACCCCATGTATGAATAATGTGCTTTTGGAATTGATTGCACCTACAGTTTTCACACAGAGTTCATTTAACCTTGATTGTTCGGGAGCCACTTTTACTTGAAGGTGCCTACATAACACATTCATAACATCTTGCACAAGTGCTTCATAACATGCTCATGGATGTTTCAATCAACATCCATAAAGTGTCCATGTTTTGCATGATATTAATATGGACTACTATGTCAATTTTACTGAGAGACTTTTTTTTCAAAATAAAAGTCCAAATTTTTTATTTTGAAAACAACGTTGCTTTCAGTGAAACACCTCATATCTAGACAGACAAAATGAAAATGACCTCACTTTACCCCTTTAGTCATTATGTGCTTTGGCACACTGTGCCAACACTTTCAACTTGATTATTCGTTTTTTCTTACACATTTGTATTTTGCACTTATTTTTTTCTCGTTTACTGTTCTTTAATGTTTTTTTTCATGAAAGGGTTTATTCAATAGTCTATATATTGTCAAGGACAAAGTTATTCATCCTAAGTTTAACTCTCTTGGGGTTAAATGCTAGCACTGTTATCACATGGATTAATTAATACTTTTATTTTTAGTGATGTTCTTCCTCACTTACAGTACTGGAGAAGGCACAAGTACAATTATGAATGGGTTCTCCCATGTAATTGACACTCTCTTAGGTTAAATATTGCACTGTTCTACCAAAGATAAAGATAAATTCCATTTTGCCTTTACCACGAAAGTTATGGCAGTTAACTAGACAGAATTGAATGTTAAGCCAATCTTTAAACTGCTGTATGATGGGCCCAAGATCTACAGTTCACTATACAAAGCAAAAAAAATGTGCCTGAGTGTGAAAACACTTAATGCCCAAAGGGGTAAAGTGAGATTTTTTATTTTTACAGCCAAGAAACGAGGAGTTTTACTGAAAATATAGTTTTCAAAATAAAAAAAAAGATTTTTATATAGATCGCCTTAAAATGGCATAGTTTTCCATATTAGTATCATGTAAAACATGCATGCTATGAATGTTGATTTGAACATATTATGAAGTATATATGTTATGAATGTGTTATGTACACACACTTCAAGTAAAGTATTACCTTTTTTCCCCCCATGTGAAATGAAATCCAGTGTTGACAGTTCAATTCTAAGTGCCACAAAGAATGTCATCTCTCGCACTTCCCCTCAGACATTACATACTGCATGTTTTGGTGGTGCCCTAGTAAGAGAAACAACATAGGACACCATAGCAATGGCCTAGCAGCAACTTAGCAACCATCTGGGATAACAAAGCAATAGTCTAGCAACACCTGAGCAACCAGCTAACACCTTAGCCACCAATAAGGATGCCACAGCAACTGTCTAGCAAGACTTGCCAAACCACCTGGGATATCATAGAAATGTTACACGTTACAAAATTATAAAATCATACAAAATAAGAAGAAAATATTTGCTCTACGCATTTTTGTTCACTCTAAGAAAAGATTGCATTTTCTTCAAAGTTGGAAAATTTTCATCAGTGTGCAAGTTGACCGCAGATGCAGGGACATACTTGCATTTTATATTTTGAATATTATTTAAGGGAAATATGCTAAAATGCATTATTAAGCAATAAGGAGCAAGTATTGCAGCACAGTAACTTCATTATCTATAGATTGTCCTTGTACTTCTGTTAGGGCTGGGATAAACAAACTTGGGGACATTTATTTATTTATTTATTATCTTTTTCGGAAATGGTAACAAAATCTGTTGCAATGAATATAAAAAGGCATTGATTTATGAGCCCACCCCCCCTGTCTTTCCTTCCATGAACTGACATTAGGGGTTCTGTTGTTTATTTGGATTGGATTAGAACTAATTTATTTCCGTTGAAGGCAAGGCAGATAGTCTTGGCTGCCTGCCACCTGCACAGCATTTCCGGGAAGAGCGAGGAGGGGTAGACCCTTCATTGCACTTCCTGTGCAATGTGCAGCAGCATTTGCATAATGTCACGGACTGCGAATGATACAGGTTCCAGTTCAACTGTTGAAAGGATACACAGCTACTTCACTGTCTTCTGATGTCCTTTATATGCCAGAAGTAGGAGTGTCTTTGAGCTTGCTTGTTCCATTTATAGTTAAAAGCAACAGATGTTTGTTTTGAAGTTTTGGATTTAGTGTCGTGGAAACTGTGCCTGGCATAGATGCAAATTACATCACTGGTCCATAGTCATATGGAAAAGTTCAAACACTTCTGGTTGATTTTCTTAGTGGAAACTGTAGGAATCTGTAGGAAACAGACTTAAACATGGCATCTCTTCGAATCTTAGAGCACAACTTCTGTTTAACTGCCATGGGGACATATTGGGGGGAAAAGTAAAATACAGTATAAAGTGTGCCATTACTTTTGCACAGGCTGGGGGTGACCAAACCTTTGCATACAACTGTATATTACTTTAGTCTAACTGATGCTCTCATCACAATGAGTTAATGGATAGAACCATGCTTACAGCATCAGTTATACTACATGTTATATTTAATTGTTATATATCCATTATATAGGTAATATATTAGTACTCATAAAAAAGGGATCTCAAAGCATTCATTAACTGTTTATTACCACCATGATTTGGATGAATAAATTAGATCCTTTCTATAAGGCATAATGTCTCTCAGGAGAGGTTATCACACATTATCAATTCATAATCAATACAGTAATCTAAAGGAAAATTAAAGTATGCAATAAAATAGGCAGTTTAATGAAATGTAATAAAATAACATTGTTTTATGGCTCAGTTCAGTTTCAAAATATCAGAATGTATTATTGATTTATTTAACCCATAATGATGCACCAGATAAAGACAGAATATAATAATACATTTGCAGTTCATGGCTTAACATATTAAACATTGTTATATTACAACCCCAATTACAAGACATTGTATAAAACCAATAAAAACAGAATATGATGTTTTGCAAATCCTTTTCAACCTATATTCAATTGAATACACCATAAAGACCAGATATTTAATGTTCAAATGGATAAACTTTTTAAAAGTTTTTTGCAAATATTCACTCATTTTGAATTTGATGCCTGCAACACATTCCAAAGGACAGGGGCATGTTTACCACTGTGTTATATCACCTTTCCATTTTAACACCACTCAAAAAGCATTTGGAAACTAATTACTAAGTAAACTAAGTAAGGACACCAATTGTTGAAGCTTTGCAGGCGGAATTCTTTCCCATTCTTGCTTGATGTACAACTTTACAACAAATTTAGAGGGAATTTGTAACTGTGTTTCATCACATTAAGCAGTTAAATGGATTTCACAAAGACTTAAGTGGTTAACTGTTCCATCAATTCTCAGCACCAGAGCTGAGTTCTGTTTGCCATTGAGATGAACTAAAAGTTGCAATATCTCCACACCAGTTTGCTGAGTTTTTTGAGTGTGATTCAGCACCCAATGGTGACATTTCAAAGGAAAAAAAACCAAAACATTTTATCTTTAGTTGGATTTAGTCAATACCAGAAAAGTGTATCAAGACTGATGGCTGAGATCAAGATAAGTCCAAGCAAAATACTTCTGTCAACAACAACAACAACAACTCTTGACTCAGGACCTGAGAAAAGAACCCATGTACTACAGCTCTACTTACTGGCAGCACATTTGCCTGGTAGTTACTTTAATTAGTATTGTTCTATGTTCTATCCATAGCTTATATACTATTATACAATTTACTAAAGGATTCACTACAAACCTGCAATGTAAGTCAGAATATGTTACATGCATACCTTACAACCTTCAACACTCAGTGTTTGTGTGAACTCACTTGAATATTCTTTTATGTTGTTACAGGTTGTGCCAAGCTAGCAGGCTATTAGATAACCAGCTAGTGTCAGCTCATATTAACTGAGTTTACCAAATTACCAATTTGTATATTATGCTACATATTAGGGACCCTAACCAAAAAACTGCAGTATCCAGGACACATAACCTAAAAATATAGTGAGCACCAGTGAATAGTATTTACTCCTTAAAGGAGTCTTGACTGCACAAACAATCAAAGAGACGGCTCACAGTAAAGTATGATTGCATATGTGGGAACGTGTTTTAAGTTATGAGTGCTGAAATTTAAGCAGTATGTATGTGATATGAATGCTGATATATATACATACACACACACACACACACACACACACACACACACACACACACACATTCAATCTAGCACATAATGCTCTATTGTTGCCAATTACTACTTTCACTACACTTTATTGTAGCAATGACCACATTGCTTTCACCTGTGATGTCTTGTTTACTCTCCAAAATGATTTTGCTTCTGAACAGGTGACACAGACTTGCCATGTCTGACAGGCTCATCACTTTAATAAGAATTTGATAAGAAGAAAAAAAAAAAAAAAAAAAAGAAAACTCTTTCCTGCCGAGAAAAGAGAGCATAGACAAGCGTTCCATCAGGTCTAAGCTGGTTTGTGCTGGACTGTTGCTGATTGTGTATTGGTTTAGCTGGTCACCCATATTAGGCATGCTGTTTGACCAATAGACCAGCATCCAAAAGACAACATATGGTGGTTTTGCTTCTGATTAGGTCAGCCTTTTTTCTAGTATGGCTTAAAGCAGTTAGATAGGAATATATTGCTATGTCTGTACCACAGCACAGAGTGCCTGCTGTTCTACAACCATGACCACTTAACACTTAGAACACCACAATTGTTAACCCAAGGATAAAATGACTCGTGCAAACTGCACAGTGCCTTCTAATGTATTCGTTATTTTACTCCAACATACCATAAATCGTTTTATATAAGTTTATGACTGATGGGCTTTAATGGTACAATTCCACAAAGCATGTAGTACAAATTGGTAAGGATGCATATAATGATTTATATCAGGGGTTCCCAACATTTTGCAGCTTATGACCCACACAAATGACGACAATAGCTTTTTTGGCCCATATGAGGATTTTACTAATCAGTGCCCAGTTTCCCAAAAGCTTCTCAGTATTAAGATATTACCTTAAATGGCAGAGAGAGTGTTTAATCTGATGCTTCCTCTACCACTTAAAAAATTCTTTGTGCTCAAATGCTTTTGGGAAACCCAGCCCTGATCTTTTTTCTGACTCTTCTAAAGAGATGGCTGAACATGTTTGGCAGCCAGTGCTGGATGTCAGGCCGAAAAGAGAAAAGTTGCAAATGGACTTCTGGCTCAGTTTAATAGTTTTATTTACATATTTGCTAGGTTTAGCCTCCAAGTGACAACGGAAACTCTTGGGTTTCAAAGCTGCATGCAATAAGGCCTCTGAGGAAACAGGAAAGAGTGATAGTTGTGGTGGTCTCAGTCTGAGATATGAGGTCTCAGGAACCTCTCTTTTGAAAGTCACTGAAAACTAAGGGTGCCCAATCCCAGTCCTGGAGATCTACCACCCTGCAGAAACTCTCTCGAACCCAAATCTGACTAACCTGATCAAAGACATGAACATCATCAGGACATCTGAATATTGGAGCCTGGTGTTTTGGATACAGGGTGTTATACCTCCAGGACCAGGATTGGGCACCCCTGCTTTTGATCTTTAATCCTCTTTCCCACAGTTTGAAATCTATACAAACTCATCATTTATAGGGTACTTTCTATTGGAAGGTGTCTGTGCCAAACCCTAACCCCTAAATTTACACATGTGAAAATAATGCTTCATTTTTCTGTTTCTTTATTTGTTTATTTTTCAGTGTTTTTTCTTTTGAAGTGATGTTTAGTTTCTTAAAAAAAAGGGTTTGTATGTATATATATATATATATATATATATATATATATATATATATATATACACACACACACACACACATATACACACACACACACACATTATATATATATATATATATATATATATATATATATATATATATATATATATATATATATATACACACACATATATACACACACACACATTATATATATATATATATATATATATATATAAATATATAATGTGTGTATGTGTATGTGTGTATATATATATATATATATATATATATATATATATATATATATATATATATATAATGTGTGTATGTGTATATATATATATATATATATATATATATATATATATATATATATATATATATATATATATATATATATATATATATATATAAAAAAATGTGTTCATGTGTGTTGTAGTCCATATTTTAACCATACCCCTGCATTTTAGAGCAGGAAGTGAGACTGTATCCCCATCCCTCATGACCACATGTTGAGGAGTCTCCCTATCCCAGGGTTTTGAAGTAAATGTGTCCTGAAATCTGAAAGTCATTGTTTAATATTGAGAATTGTCACTACTGAAACACACTTTCTGCAATTAAGGAAAAGTTCAGTATTCTAATAAAAAACAAAAAGTTTATGATTTTATGTCTGTACAGCTGTATTTGCTAGTTCTGTTCCTAGTATGTAGCTAAAATTACAAAAAAAACAAAAACTACTGAATTACAAAAACACTACTAAAAAAAAGGTGGTACTGAAACATTTGGTAAAGTTTCAGTAGTGTTAGCAGTAGTAGTGTGTGCATATATATATATATATATATATATATATATATATATATATATATATATAAAAAAAAATGGCCAATCATACTTTATTTACATAATATCAGATGAAGTACATTGGAAGGAAAAACAAAAAGGTAGGTTAATAATTAATTAAAAGGATCCACTGAGGCTATAATTGATGCTTTCATGTTTTGAGTCTTCAGTTTTCTAACAAAGTGTAATAATGTTAATGGCCTTCTTATTTAACAGTTTTTTAAACAAGCTTGCCCCTCTCTCTCTCAGTCTCTCTCTCTCTCTCCCTCTCTCAGCCTCTTTTCTTCTCTCTTTGTGCCTCCAGTTCTGTTCTCTCTCTCAATGACTTTTTGTTTTAATTTTTGACCGTCTTGGCCTTCTTCTTCTTTCCTCCCCCTTCCCAGTTCAAACTATTTCCAGGATACTTAAAGCTGACACAAATACTCCTACAACATTCATAAATAATGGATTTAAAATAAGATTGTTTGTGACCTTAATAACAAAATTGGCCTTCTTTATATGTTAGTCTGATGTCCCAATTCACTTGGCCACTGCTTTCAATGGTCACTTTGTTAGGCGCACCTACCTTATATCTACATTGTCCATTATATCAGCTAATATCAACTAATGAGGACAAGTATGGCAGCACAATAACTATTGGAATTCTGTATTTTTTTAGTAGATATAATGACTTCTGTCAGAGTTGCTGGACACTGAAAAATCACCACTCTGTAAATGAAATATGTATTGATTCAGTACAAGCAGTCTGAATTTATTACTAGTTTTTAGAAGTTGTCAAAGTTTGTTGCAAGTATATAAAAATCACTGATTTAGGAGTATGACTAGGGGGTATGAAAACAGCACTCACTCCCTTAAAATCCAAGGTTTATAATACAGTAAGGCTAATTATGCAGTAACTACAGGGACTTTAGCGCAAACTGGTTGAGCTATTCTTAGCTTATAGAATTGTGCAATAAAACTTTGGGCCTGCTGGCAGACCCTGGCCTGCTAAGGGGTTAAAAAAAGTTTTCCCCCCAAGATGTATTTGAAAAAAAACAGTCTGAATGCATTACTCTTTTATATGTTCGACTTTCCTGAATACATTTAGGGGAGCGTATTGAGTATTTAACTATTACTACTGTGGTATGGCCAATGAGGAATGCTAGAAAGTGACCCATTGTCGCCACCTGGTGGGTCTGGGGTGTCACTGCGACTGGGGGGGTTTGACTTAATGAACTGGTTCACTTTACTTTTTATTTTTTTTATACGTCTCAAAGTTACATAACGTGCTTACGCAAGTGCGAATAATTTATTAGTATTTTATCATGCATTGCATTGCATGGGAAAAATAAAAGGCTGTAAATAACGCCACATGTGGGCAGAGACAATAAAAGGTTCAGGGGTCAAACAGCATTGACTTCTGTTTTTGTCAGACAACAGGGAGCCGTTATAAGCAGGTTTCCAGCCTTACTTAATTGTTGGTCTTCCCTGGAGCTACTAGGCATATGGTTTTAGACACCAGAGAGCAACTGGCTTTGAACGGTTCATTATTCAGGTTGACCACAGTTCCCCCATCATGGCTTTCAGTACAGTACACTCTGCAACCCTTAGTGGAGCTGGGCCTGGTTGCCTGTACACCACCCCCCCACACACACACACACTGTTAGCCTGCCTTTTTTTTTTTTTTTTTTAAGTGTCACTGTTTTATTTGTGACGTGTCTGTGAGCCACTAGTGATAAGTGTTTGTTTTTATTTATAGTGTAATTGACCAGTATTTTTAGCACTAATATGTGCAACTTTAAGGGGGGAGCATTATAATTTTTATCAGCTCTGAAGCGGCTGAGTGACGCCCATTGGTGAGGGTTGGAGTGTACGTCTATCACCTCTGTTTGATTTAATGGTTAATTTTGGAGTGGAGGTTCTTCTTTTGATTTGAGTTTGGTTGACCTAATTGATGCTGTTTTTATTTATTCTTCTTGTATGTTATTTTGGGTTGGGTTATAGAAGTGTTTTAGGTGCTACACTCCGTTAGCCTCTTGCTTTTTGTCCATATTATCTGAATCACTTGTACCTCTTTGGTGGTTCTTTTATAACCCCCATAATTGCTGCTAGTATTTATTACTTCATGTCTTGCTGCTGGTATTGAATAAAGTGCATTCTCTGGTTAAACAGCCTTAAAACCCATTTATTTGAGTAAGCCTTGCAGGGATCCCCTACCCAGTACAAAATTGGGGTGGCGTAGTCGGAGTCTACTTTGGGGGCGTGGTGATAGCTTCTCTTCTTCCCCACCCCAAAGCGGTCACACTACTTTTTCAAAGAACTTTGCCCAAGCCTAATTACAACTGTGTGTCCAGTAAAAATCTGAATAAAACAACTCCATTCCTGAACCGACTGAATATTCTGGAGTTAGTTAGACAAATAAGAGTAAGAAGGAGTACATTAATACATCATTAGATAACAATAATCGACAAACAACAATGTCTGTGGCATCTTCAGTGTAAAACATATTGCCCAATGTTGTCCAAGTGTGTTTTTAACAAAAGGTTCTTCTAAAAAATTAAATTTGAGGATAACATTGTTTATCAGCCAGATTACTAGGACAGAAAAAAAAAGACAGACAGACAAAGACGACAGTCTTTCCAACTTGCACATAGTTTTTGAGTGAGTAAGGAGGCTGGACCATTCAGTGCACATCCTGTGAGACCCACACTGTAGCAGTCTGTTTCTAATTTCAGCCTCAAATTAAACAAGTTACAATTCAGCTCTTGAGACACTGCTATTTCATCACTTCTGATGCTGAAGGTAAGTATTTGTTTGGGTTTCTTGTTAGATGAAAAGCTAAAGAACTTACTTTGCAGTTTTTGGATTTAATGCCACAAGAACTGTGTCTGGCGTATGTGCAGATTGCATCATCGGCCCAGACATCTGTTATGGAGGACAAAGTTAGAGATTTTTCTGTTGCAAAAAGTTTGTGTTGCAAAAAAAAAAATAAAACTCAGTACAAAATGTGCTTATACTTTTACACAGGCCACATTGTATATATTTTTTTTTCTGCCCCCAATATGATAAATTCAGCAAAGAAACAGTAATTGTGCATTCAAATGCGCAGAAGTGTCCTCTGTAAAGGATGTGTCAAATTATTTTCACTTAGAAAATCCATCAAACATGTCATTTTTTGTCCAAATATAGAGCTGTGTGCTAAAGTTATTTTAAAATGTTGTACTTTCATTACAATGAATATTTAGATACATCTGGAAATAATGAGGAATACACATTAATATCAAGCCAAGCAGTGCTCTCCACAAAAATTGACATACTCAAACGTCTTGAAGTTATGGATGCTGAAGTTAACTAAAGTTGCAATTCCCAGCTATGATCCTGGGAGATTCTACGGCCACGCAAAGCATTAATTAAGTGATAACAATTGTGCAAAGAGAAATTATATGCGAGAAAATCAATGGCTTGTATGCAACAATACATACTGTAAAATCAAATGCACTATTTTAAAACAGGCCATTTTTATTGCTTTGTGGCAGTTTCAAGAGCTCACAATTTGTAGTTGATGTGTTTAATTTGTAATGACATGCCAGATAAAAAGGTAGAATGTAATGATAAACATACAGTTCATAGTTTAACATATGGATGAATCATCCAAATAATAAGCTAATAACCAGTAAGACATCAGTAGAGTACCTTTTTAGTTCTTTTGTCAAAAACGCTCAGAATATAAGAATTCTTTGTTTATATTGTATTATAGTACAACCCCATTTCCAAAAAAGTTGGGACGCTGTGCAAAATGTAAATAAAAGCAAAATGCAAGGATGTGCAAATCATTTAAACCCTATTTATCATTGCATTTTGTTTTATTAACTTTTTTGGAAATGGGGTTACACTATAGTACAATATAAATAAAGAATTCTTATATTCTGAGGATGATTTTGACAAAAGAACAAAAAAAACGTACTCTACTGATGTCTTATTGGTTTGGAAACGGGGTTGTATGTCATTATACTATGTTATATTATAGTATAAATATTGTTTAAGTGTAAAACTGTTCATACCCATTATTAGCTTCTTAATATCTCATAATATCTTGTTCACAAAAGTATAACACTTTATTGTAGGTCATTGTTTATAAGGTTACATGACACATAAGCCTTTATGACAGCTGACATAAACCTACATAAACATTTAAAAAAGCTTATTCCTATAGGCGTCATTTGACATTATTGTTGTATTTGCCAAATATGATGTCAAGCTGGTGCAGCACCAGTGACGGGTGATGGATTTTTTTTTCTGAAATTGGGTTGTCATGGCATTTTATAGATGTAATAACATTATAATTTCAGATTATGAGACATAACTGACATTGTAGCTTAGCTTGATGTGACATAAGCTTAAAGTGACAATGCTGGTGATGTGGCTTAAATCTTATGACAAAGTGAAATTCACCTCATCTAACGACCAGAGAAACACTCACTTTATCAGCATTATGTCATTGTGGTACATGTCATTTCACTCAAAAAGCCTCAACATCATCTGACACAGCCATTATGTCATCTTGGCAACAAAATGGGCAAACGCAACCTTGAAGTGTTTCAGATGAAGTATTTGTTTAGTGAGCAGAACCACACCTCGTTTGTTTTTGTTCATTTTACAGAATCAAGAGGCATCATGAATTCAAACCCAGAGTCAGACTATGAATATGATTACATCACTCCAGCCCTGAGTACGACTCCAGCAACTTGCACGGATGCATTGTGTGTTTTCTTAGCAATAGCCACTGCGGTCATCTTCTTCCTGGGTGTCGCTGGAAATGGTTTGGTGATCTGGATGGCAGGGTGTAAGATGAAGAAGTCAGTTAACACCACCTGGTACCTGAGTCTGGCCGTATCTGACTTCCTGTTCTGCTCCTTCCTGCCCATCAGTGTGGCTTATATGGTCAAAAAGGACTGGGTCTTTGGACTCTTCATGTGCAAATTCACTTCCTTCATCCTGTTCCTCAACATGTTCAGCAGCGTCTTCCTCCTCGTCATCATCAGTGTGGACCGCTGTGTGGTCGTTATGTTTCCTGTGTGGGCTCAGAACAAGCGCACCATAAGAAAGGCCGCTGTGGTGGTCATGCTAGCCTGGATCATCGCAGCAGCGTTTAGTTCACCATCAGCTGTTTTCCGAGACATTCATTATGATGCACACGAGGAGAGAAATGTCTGTTACAACAACTACACATCTGACCAGCAGCATGCTGCTGTGGTGTTCTGCCGCTTCGTTTTTGGATTTCTGATCCCGTACTTGATCATTATCTTCTGTTACATTGTCATCATACAAAAGCTGAAAGGCAACCAGACAGCAAAGTTCAAAAAGCCATTCAAGATCATGACGGCGCTGGTTGCTGCTTTCTTCATCTGCTGGCTGCCTTTTCACACTTTTGCTTTGATGGAACTAAACCACCACAAATACGAGAGTATTCTCCATACTGGATTGGTAATCGGTGCCACTTTTGCCAGTGCTAACAGCTGTCTGAACCCGTTTCTTTATGTGTTCATGGGGAAAGACATTAAGAAGAAATGTGCACTTGTGACAAAGATTGAAAATGCATTTGAAGAGGAGGATGACCCAACCATACATTAAGAAACACCTTTTACCACTTTTGAAGAAGGCGAAGTATGATCTACTACTAACGACTCTTGCTAACACTTCATATGAATCCTGTATTCATAAATTAGTTACAGCATTTTGTTGCACTGTAAAATTTCTGTACATTGCTAGAGTTACATAAGCAGCACCTTCTAAACCAATGTTTATACTTTTATTACATGTAATTCTTATAACTCTATCTGTGTAGACCAATGTTGTAACCCACTATAACAGTTCTGTTATATGCATATATGAAAAATACCAATATCAGTATCATAAAACATCACTATCAGAACAGAACCTTGTGAAAAGAGTGCCTTGCTGTATATTTTTTCTTAATTTGAGTTTGTTTGGTTGAGTTTACCAAGTGAGATCTTCCTAAAAGAAAGAACAAAAACATGGACAGGTGACCCCTGTGGGAGATATAACTCTGAGACCAATTGTGGGAAGAAGGAAAATTAAAAAAGGCAACAAGCTGTATCTGCATTGGAAAAATGCCACAGCAAACCCAAGCACGGGAAAAGAACTCTTTCACACTGGAAAAGTACAGTTCCAAAGCAGGATGAAGCCGTGTAGTAGCTCGGGGTAAGATAGAGAATAACAGACGAACGCAGATCAGAGATCAGCGTAGTAAACAAACGATACGAGGATCGAAAGACAAAGAGTGACACAAAATCGTGATCCCAGTCCGAGCGAAGGTCAAATAGGCAAGTATCCAAAAAGGGCTAGGCACAAAACGAAAGTCAGCAGAACACTAAAGTCCAAACACGAGAAACAAACGACACAATCCAAAACGCTCAGTGGAGTTCGGCGGAACAATACTTCGCATTGTAGTAGTGCTAAGTCAGGGCTTAAAATAGCCCAACCTTAGGGTCTCATAATTAAATTCAGGTGGACGTCCTTAGTAATCAGGAGACTTGGATCTCTGCCAGGAGCGGAGTGGGGCGTATGAAGTCACGTGAGACTCCAAAGGCTTCTGGGAATTGGAGTCCCTGTCTTGCGAGGCTGAATCCGAGCGCGTGACATCGTGGCAAGAAACATACTGCCAAAGAATTGAGCAAAGAGAAGAAAGAGGGGAACTGCTTCAGCTCATTGTTTAACTACAAAATGGCACTGATTGTCAACCTGTTAGCTGAAACACAGAAATGAGTGTTAAAGGGAAAGTTCATCAAATAAACCTCTGAAAGAAAGCAAAGTTTGTGCTGCTTGGGGATGTCGGATGAATATTCAGTATTCAGGAGTGGATACAAGCGTCCTTGTTGCAGTTAGAACATAGGTCCTCAACTTAGGGCAGGAGTTGAGGAAATAACCCAGAGATCTTACCAGTAACCACCTAGGATACTACCAAAATTAACTAGTTACACCCTTGCAACCAATCATTATAACAAAATGATCAAACAATCAATGAAAATAAGCACTTTTGCGGTGAATAACCAAAAACAGCACTGCACAAACACAACAAACAACTGACTTCAACCATTTAATACACCATAAACCCAAAGAAGTTAAAAACAGCTGGGTTTTTCAATCCAAATTACAGTTCATTAGTTAGTTTTTTTTTACCCCTTGTTTTTAATTTTACTTGAACTGGAGCACTGTGTTTAATTCTTTGGGGTTTTTAATGCTGGCTTTATGAATGGTTACCATTTTCATCACATCTCAGTACTAGAGCTCAGTTCTGTTTGCCGTTGAGATAAGGTAAAGCTACTGGATCTCCAGCCCAGTTCTTGAGTGTGCATCAGAACAGTCTTGTGACAGTATAAAAAAGAACATTTTATTCCATAGTTGGACTCGGTCAACACCATGATTTGTCAAGACTGATGGCCCTGACCGAGACAAATACAAATACAGCCAAGACAAGTCCAACACACATAAAAAACATCTTGAGTCCAGACTTGAGACCAGACCTGTGTACTACAGTCCTACTTTCTGGCAGCTGATTTGCCTGCTAGTTTCTGTAATTTGTCTTGATTCTATTCTGTTGATAGCATATTCATCACAGTGCAACATTGCATAAAACTGCAGTTAAATTGCATGTTAAACAGAAATCCTAACCAAAGAATTTAATTTCTGTACTTCCACAATACAAACAGTTGTTCTTTCAAAAGGTAACAGACAAAAAAAATCTTACAGGCTTCTCCAATAAAAGTCACAGTTAGGCTTTAAGCTAAAGTATTTACTACAGGATTCACTAAAAACAACATACAAAGAAAGAATATATTGCATTCATGCCTTACAAGCTCCAGAAGTCAGTGCTGATGCTCAACATAACACATGGAAATAAATAGTCTACAAACTCACTTCAATATTATGTTGTTACAGGTTTCTGCCAAGCTAGCATACTATTAGGTAATCAGGTAGTGCATGAGTGCCAGTGTTGTTTCTCCTGAATAGTAATTATTCTTTAAAGTCCCCTTGACTGCACAATCAATCAAAGAGATGCCTCACAGAAATGTATGGTAAGTGTCCTACCTCCATACTTTTGAATCTCTCCCTGAAGGAGTCACGTAGTCATGTGCCGAAACAAAGCTTCAGATGTCAGTGGTCACGTGATCAGTAAAGAACAAATCAAGCATCGGCACGGTGGCTCAAAGCAACCGGTGTCGTTTTTGTGATACACACCTTGAGGCTTCAGGTTCAATGGTGATATCACTAGTGTATGAACCTGCTTTGTTTTTCTTTGACCTTACCTCTTTGGCTATGTTCACATTACAAGCCACATTGCTCAAATCCAATTTTTCCCTCAAACCCAATCTCTCTGACACCATGGTTCACACTTTGTCTAGATTGCTGTTCACGGTCAGAGCAAGCTCCTGGGACAACACCACCAGCTTTTCTCTGATTTCACTCAGCCGATTGAACTCCAAGCGATGAGCAATTACCTTAGCAGCTGGTAGTAGTTGGAATGCTTTTTGTCATGGATTAAATTCTGACACGTTAACTTAACTAGCATGTAGAGATGATGAACTGACCTTACATCAACTAATAGCTATGTCAATCAGTATGGATCAACTTCTACAAAAAGATTCAACATGAAGAATAGTTCCACCACATAGTCTACCATACATAGTCTCCAGCTCCAGTTTTGGCTCCAGTTCCAGTTTGTACACATCTCCTCAACCTATGTAATGTGAATCCTTAATGCTATCAAAAGAGGAGGACTTTGATGTCTCCATGGGGGCTTGTGTCTCTATGGATCATGTGATCATGACTGTCAGGTATGCACACACAAGCATAAGGCACCAACCCAGGAAAGCATGTGGAAGCTACTTCACTTGTGCTAATGGGGTGAGTGTTGCAAGAAACCGCATCCCAAGTATATTGGTCCATTCCAGATTGTAAAACAGATTAATGATGTTACTTACCTGCTCAGTATCACATCTCACCCCTTTTCCGTTATCCCTCCTCAAGCTTGTAGTTCCTGTGGTTCCCGCTGTCTTTGCCTCACAACATCCGGACTCCATTAGCCTGAACCCCACTCCTGATCACATGACCACAAACATCCCTCACCTGACTACTGATCATTTGCACCTGTTCCTTGTTATGTTTACCTTTTAGTTTAGTATATAAGCCCAGGCTTTATCTCAGCTCATTGCAATGTATTGCCTTTGTTATCAGAGCCTTACCAAGCCTTCCATTTTGTCTATTTGCCACTTTGTGTACAAACCCTGCTTTGTTTTAATTTGACCTCGTCTCTTTGCCATACCCTCTCAGTATTGTTGTGATTTCTGTTTTTGCTGGTTGCTGTGGTTACTGTTTTGCTGTATTGGTTTTGACCTTGGAATGGCTGACTTTGATTCTGGATACTCCCTTTGTTAATAAACCTTTTTTACGTAAGTGTGGTCTGAATACTGTCTGAGCCTGACAACAATATTATAAAACAAAACACTGAGGCTGGGAGAAGGTGTTTTAAGTTACGGTTGTTGAAATATAAGAGATGAATATACAGATAGATAGATAGATCAAACTTTATTGATCCCACAGGGAAACTGCAGTGTTACAGTAGCAAGACAGTAGCAAAAATAGAAGTAGACATAAATTAGGCAGAAATAAATAATAAAATAAATAAATAAATAAAAAAAAGACATGTCACAGTAATGTGCTTTTTTTATTTGAGTTTTTTGGATAATTTAGTTCAAATAGAATGCTCCACATCAAATTGTCAATGCATACCATGATTTCTCTTCTATTTGTCCCTCTGGATGAACATTATGCAAATAAGTTGAGTGGCATCCAATTCAGTTGCTGGACACTGAAAAATCACCACTCTGTAAATGAAATATGTATTGATTCAGTACAAGCAGTCTGAATTTATTACTAGTTTTTAGAAGTTGTCAAAGTTTGTTGCAAGTATATAAAAAGCACTGATTTAGGAGTATGACTAGGGGGTATGAAAACAGCACTCACTCCCTTAAAATCCAAGGTTTATAATACAGTAAGGCTAATTATGCAGTAACTACAGGGACTTCAGTGCAAACTGGTTGAGCTATTCTTAGCTTATAGAATTGTGCAATAAAACTTTGGGCCTGCTGGCAGACCCTGGCCTGCTAAGGGGTTAAAAAAAGTTTTTCCCCCAAGATGTATTTGAAAAAAAACAGTCTGAATGCATTACTCTTTTATATGTTCGACTTTCCTGAATACATTTAGGGGAGCGTATTCAGTATTTAGCTATTACTACTGTGGTATGGCTGATGAGGAATGCTAGAAAGTGACCCATTGTCGCCACCCGGTGGGTCTGGGGTGTCACTGCGACTGGGGGGGTTTGACTTAATGAACTGGTTCACTTTACTTTTTATTTTTTTATACGTCTCAAAGTTACATAACGTGCTTACGCAAGTGTGAATAATTTATTAGTATTTTATCATGCATTGCATTGCATTGCATGGGAAAAATAAAAGGCTGTAATTAACGCCACATGTGGGCAGAGACGATAAAAGGTTCAGGGGTCATCAACAGCATTGACTTCTGTTTTTGTCAGACAACAGGGAGCCGTTATAAGGTCTTAATTGTTGGTCTTCCATGGAGCTTCTAGGCATATGGTTTTAGACACCAGAGAGCAACTGGCTTTGAATGGTTCATTATTCAGGTTGACCACAGTTCCCCATCATGGCTCTCAGGTGGTTGAGTACACCCTGCAACCCTTAGTGGAGCTGGGCCTGGTTGCCTGTACACCACCTTTTTTCTCCCACACACTGTTAGTCTGCCTTTTTTTTTTTAAGTGTCACTGTTTTATTTGTGACGTGTCTGTGAGCTACTAGTGATGTGTGTTTATTTATAGTGTAACTGACCAGTATTTTTAGCACTAATATGTGCAACTTTAAGGGGGGAGCATTATAATTTTTATCAGCTCTGAAGCGGCTGAGTGACGCCCATTGGTGAGGGTTGGAGTGTACGTCTATCACCTCTGTTTGATTTAATGGTTAATTTTGGAGTGGAGGTTCTTCTTTTGATTTGAGTTTGGTTGACCTAATTGATGCTGTTTTTATTTATTCTTCTTGTATGTTATTTTGGGTTGGGTTATAGAAGTGTTTTAGGTGCTACACTCCGTTAGCCTCTTGCTTTTTGTCCATATTATCTGAATCACTTGTACCTCTTTGGTGGTTCTTTTATAACCCCCATAATTGCTGCTAGTATTTATTACTTCATGTCTTGCTGCTGGTATTGAATAAAGTGCATTCTCTGGTTAAACAGCCTTAAAACCCATTTATTTGAGTAAGCCGTGCAGGGATCCCCTATCCAGTACAAAATTGGGGTGGCGTAGTCGGAGTCTACTTTGGGGGCGTGGTGATAGCTTCTCTTCTTCCCCACCCCAAAGCGGTCACACTACTTTTTCAAAGAACTTTGCCCAAGCCTAATTACAACTGTGTGTCCAGTAAAAATCTGAATAAAACAACTCCATTCCTGAACCGACTGAATATTCTGGAGTTAGTTAGACAAATAAGAGTAAGAAGGAGTACATTAATACATCATTAGATAACAATAATCGACAAACAACAATGCCTGTGGCATCTTCAGTGTAAAACATATTGCCCAATGTTGTCCAAGTGTGTTTTTAACAAAAGGTTCTTCTAAAAAATTAAATTTGAGGATAACATTGTTTATCAGCCAGATTACTAGGACAGAAAAAAAGACAGACGACAAAGAAGACAGTCTTTCCAACTTGCACATAGTTTTTGAGTGAGTAAGGAGGCTGGACCATTCAGTGCACATCCTGTGAGACCCACACTGTAGCAGTCTGTTTCTAATTTCAGCCTCAAATTAAACAAGTTACAATTCAGCTCTTGAGACACTGCTATTTCATCACTTCTGATGCTGAAGGTAAGTATTTGTTTGGGTTTCTTGTTAGATGAAAAGCTAAAGAACTTACTTTGCAGTTTTTGGATTTAATGCCACAAGAACTGTGTCTGGCGTATGTGCAGATTGCATCATCGGTCCAGACATCTGTTATGGAGAACAAAGTTAGAGATTTTTCTGTTGCAAAAAGTTTGTGTTGCAAAAAAAATAAAACTCAGTATAAAATGTGCTTATACTTTTACACAGGCCACATTGTATATATATATTTTTTCTGCCCCCAATATGATAAATTCAGCAAAGAAACGGTAATTGTGCATTAAAATGTGCAGAAGTGTCCTCTGTAGAGGATGTGTCAAATTATTTTCACTTAGAAAATCCAAACGTCATTTTTTTGTCCAAACTTTAGCACACAGCTCTATATTATTTTAAAATGTTGTACTTTCATTACAATGAATATTTAGATACATCTGGAAATAATGAGGAATACACATTAATATCAAGCCAAGCAGTGGTCTCCACAAATATTGACACTCTCAAACGTCTTGAAGTTATGGATGCTGAAGTTAACTAAAGTTGCAATTCCCAGCTATGATCCTGGGAGATTCTACAGCCACGCAAAGCATTAATTAAGTGATAACAATTGTGCAAAGAGAAGTTATATGCGAGAAAATCAATGGCTTGTATGCAACAATACATACTGTAAAATCAAATGCACTATTTTAAAACAGGCCATTTTTATTGCTTTGTGGCAGTTTCAAGAGCTCACAATTTGTAGTTGATGTGTTTAATTTGTAATGACATGCCAGATAAAAAGGTAGAATGTAATGATAAACATACAGTTCATAGTTTAACATATGTATGAATCATCCAAATAATAAGCTAATAACCAGTAAGACATCAGTAGAGTACCTTTTTAGTTCTTTTGTCAAAAACGCTCAGAATATAAGAATTCTTTGTTTATATTGTATTATAGTACAACCCCATTTCCAAAAAAGTTGGGACACTGTGCAAAATGTAAATAAAAGCAAAATGCAAGGATGTGCAAATCATTTAAATCCTATATATCATTGCATTTTGTTTTTATTAACTTTTTTGGAAATGGGGTTACACTATAGTACAATATAAATAAAGAATTCTTATATTCTGAGGATTTTGACAAAAGAGCAAAAAAGGTACTCTACTGATGTCTTATTGGTTTGGAAACAGGGTTGTATGTCATTATACTATGTTATATTATAGTATAAATATCGCTTAAGTGTAAAACTGTTCATACCCATTATTAGCTTCTTAATATCTCATAATATCTTGTTCACAAAAGGATAACACTTTATTGTAGGTCATTGTTTATAAGGTTACATGACACATAAGCCTTTATGACAGCTGACATAAACCTACATAAACATTTAAAAAAGCTTATTCCTATAGGCGTCATTTGACATTATTGTTGTATTTGCCAAATATGATGTCAAGCTGGTGCAGCACCAGTGACGGGTGATGGATTTTTTTTTCTGAAATTGGGTTGTCATGGCATTTTATAGGTGTAATAACATTATAATTTCAGATTATGAGACATAACTGACATTGTAGCTTAGCTTGATGTGACATAAGCTTAAAGTGACAATGCTGGTGATGTGGCTTAAATCTTATGACAAAGTGAAATTCACCTCATCTAACGACCAGAGAAACACTCACTTTATCAGCATTACGTCATTGTGGTACATGTCATTTCACTCAAAAAGCCTCAACATCATCTGACACAGCCATTATGTCATCTTGGCAACAAAATGGGCAAACGCAACCTTGAAGTGTTTCAGATGAAGTATTTGTTTAGTGAGCAGAACCACACCTCGTTTGTTTTTGTTCATTTTACAGAATCAAGAGGCATCATGAATTCAAACCCAGAGTCAGACTATGACTATGATTACTTCACTCCCACCCCGAGTACGACTCCAGCAACTTGCACGGATGCATTGTGTGTTTTCTTAGCAATAGCCACTGCGGTCATCTTCTTCCTGGGTGTCGCCGGAAATGGTTTGGTGATCTGGATGGCAGGGTTTAAGATGAAGAAGTCAGTTAACACCACCTGGTACCTGAGTCTGGCCGTATCTGACTTCCTGTTCTGCTCCTTCCTGCCCATCAGTGTGGCTCATTTGGTCAAAAACGACTGGGTCTTTGGACTCTTCATGTGCAAATTCACTTCCTTCATCCTGTTCCTCAACATGTTCAGCAGCGTCTTCCTCCTCGTCATCATCAGTGTGGACCGCTGTGTGGTCGTTATGTTTCCTGTGTGGGCTCAGAACAAGCGCACCATAAGAAAGGCCGCTGCGGTGGTCATGCTAGCCTGGATCATCGCAGCAGCGTTTAGTTCACCATCAGCTGTTTTCCGAGACATTGATATACATTATGATATACACAAGGAGAGAAATGTCTGTTACAACAACTACACATCTGACCAGCAGCATCCTGCTGTGGTGTTCTGCCGCTTCGTTTTTGGATTTCTGATCCCGTACTTGATCATTATCTTCTGTTACATTGTCATCATACAAAAGCTGAAAGGCAACCAGACGGCAAAGTTCAAAAAGCCATTCAAGATCATGACGGCGCTGGTTGGTGCTTTCTTCATCTGCTGGCTGCCTTTTCACACTTTTGCTTTGATGGAACTAAACCACCACAAATACGAGAGTATTCTCCATACTGGAATGGTAATCGGTGCCACTTTTGCCAGTGCTAACAGCTGTCTGAACCCGTTTCTTTATGTGTTCATGGGGAAAGACATTAAGAAGAAATGTGCACTTGTGACAAAGATTGAAAATGCATTTGAAGAGGAGGATGACCCAACCATACATTAAGAAACACCTTTTACCACTTTTGAAGAAGGCGAAGTATGATCTACTACTAACTACTCTTGCTAACACTTCATATGAATCCTGTATTCATAAATTAGTTTCAGCATTTTAAGCATAACGCTGTAAAATCTCTGTACATTGCTAGAGTTACATAAGCAGCACCTTCTAAACCAATGTTTATACTTTTATTACATGTAATGCTTATAACTCATTATCTGTGTAGACCAATGTTGTAACCCACTATAACAGTTCTGTTATATGCATACATGAAAAATACCAATATCAGTATCATAAAACATCACTATCAGAACAGAACCTTGTGAAAAGAGTGCCTTGCTGTGTATTTTTTCTTAATTTGAGTTTGTTTGGTTGAGTTTACCAAGTGAGATCTTCCTAAAAGAAAGAACAAAAACATGGACAGGTGACCCCTGTGGGAGATATAACTCTGAGACCAATTGTGGGAAGAAGGAAAATTAAAAAAGGCAACAAGCTGTATCTGCATTGGAAAAATGCCACAGCAAACCCAAGCACGGGAAAAGAACTCTTTCACACTGGAAAAGTACAGTTCCAAAGCAGGATGAAGCCGTGTAGTAGCTCGGGGTAAGATAGAGAATAACAGACGAACGCAGATCAGAGATCAGCGTAGTAAACAAACGATACGAGGATCGAAAGACAAAGAGTGACACAAAATCGTGATCCCAGTCCGAGCGAAGGTCAAATAGGCAAGTATCCAAAAAGGGCTAGGCACAAAACGAAAGTCAGCAGAACAACACTAAAGTCCAAACACGAGAAACAAACGACACAATCCAAAACGCTCAGTGGAGTTCGGCGGAACAATACTTCGCATCGTAGTAGTGCTAAGTCAGGGCTTAAATAGCCCAACCTTAGGATCTCATAATTAAATTCAGGTGGACGTCCTTAGTAATCAGGAGACTTGGATCTCTGCCAGGAGCGGAGTGTGGCGTATGAAGTCACGTGAGACTCCAAAGGCCTCTGGGAATTGGAGTCCCTGTCTTGCGAGGCTGAATCCGAGCGCGTGACATCGTGGCAAGAAACATACTGCCAAAGAATTGAGCAAAGAGAAGAAAGAGGGGAACTGCTTCAGCTCATTGTTTAACTACAAAATGGCACTGATTGTCAACCTGTTAGCTGAAACACAGAAATGAGTGTTAAAGGGAAAGTTCATCAAATAAACCTCTGAAAGAAAGCAAAGTTTGTGCTGCTTGGGGATGTCGGATGAATATTCAGTATTCAGGAGTGGATACAAGCGTCCTTGTTGCAGTTAGAACATAGGTCCTCAACTTAGGGCAGGAGTTGAGGAAATAACCCAGAGATCTTACCAGTAACCACCTGGGATACTACCAAAATTAACTAGTTACACCCTTGCAACCAATCATTATAACAAAATGATCAAACAATCAATGAAAATAAGCACTTTTGCGGTGAATAACCAAAAACAGCACTGCACAAACACAACAAACAACTGACTTCAACCATTTAATACACCATAAACCCAAAGAAGTTAAAAACAGCTGGGTTTTTCAATCCAAATTACAGTTCATTAGTTAGTTTTTTTTTTACCCCTTGTTTTTAATTTTACTTGAACTGGAGCACTGTGTTTAATTCTTTGGGGTTTTTAATGCTGGCTTTATGAATGGTTACCATTTTCATCACATCTCAGTACTAGAGCTCAGTTCTGTTTGCCGTTGAGATAAGGTAAAGCTACTGGATCTCCAGCCCAGTTCTTGAGTGTGCATCAGAACAGTCTTGTGACAGTATAAAAAAGAACATTTTATTCCATAGTTGGACTCGGTCAACACCATGATTTGTCAAGACTGATGGCCCTGACCGAGACAAATACAAATACAGCCAAGACAAGTCCAACACACATAAAAAACATCTTGAGTCCAGACTTGAGACCAGACCTGTGTACTACAGTCCTACTTTCTGGCAGCTGATTTGCCTGCTAGTTTCTGTAATTTGTCTTGATTCTATTCTGTTGATAGCATATTCATCACAGTGCAACATTGCATAAAACTGCAGTTAAATTGCATGTTAAACAGAAATCCTAACCAAAGAATTTAATTTCTGTACTTCCACAATACAAACAGTTGTTCTTTCAAAAGGTAACAGACAAAAAAAATCTTACAGGCTTCTCCAATAAAAGTCACAGTTAGGCTTTAAGCTAAAGTATTTACTACAGGATTCACTAAAAACAACATACAAAGAAAGAATATATTGCATTCATGCCTTACAAGCTCCAGAAGTCAGTGCTGATGCTCAACATAACACATGGAAATAAATAGTCTACAAACTCACTTCAATATTATGTTGTTACAGGTTTCTGCCAAGCTAGCATACTATTAGGTAATCAGGTAGTGCATGAGTGCCAGTGTTGTTTCTCCTGAATAGTAATTATTCTTTAAAGTCCCCTTGACTGCACAATCAATCAAAGAGATGCCTCACAGAAATGTATGGTAAGTGTCCTACCTCCATACTTTTGAATCTCTCCCTGAAGGAGTCACGTAGTCATGTGCCGAAACAAAGCTTCAGATGTCAGTGGTCACGTGATCAGTAAAGAACAAATCAAGCATCGGCACGGTGGCTCAAAGCAACCGGTGTCGTTTTTGTGATACACACCTTGAGGCTTCAGGTTCAATGGTGATATCACTAGTGTATGAACCTGCTTTGTTTTTCTTTGACCTTACCTCTTTGGCTATGTTCACATTACAAGCCACATTGCTCAAATCCAATTTTTCCCTCAAACCCAATCTCTCTGACACCATGGTTCACACTTTGTCTAGATTGCTGTTCACGGTCAGAGCAAGCTCCTGGGACAACACCACCAGCTTTTCTCTGATTTCACTCAGCCGATTGAACTCCAAGCGATGAGCAATTACCTTAGCAGCTGGTAGTAGTTGGAATGCTTTTTGTCATGGATTAAATTCTGACACGTTAACTTAACTAGCATGTAGAGATGATGAACTGACCTTACATCAACTAATAGCTATGTCAATCAGTATGGATCAACTTCTACAAAAAGATTCAACATGAAGAATAGTTCCACCACATAGTCTACCATACATAGTCTCCAGCTCCAGTTTTGGCTCCAGTTCCAGTTTGTACACATCTCCTCAACCTATGTAATGTGAATCCTTAATGCTATCAAAAGAGGAGGACTTTGATGTCTCCATGGGGGCTTGTGTCTCTATGGATCATGTGATCATGACTGTCAGGTATGCACACACAAGCATAAGGCACCAACCCAGGAAAGCATGTGGAAGCTACTTCACTTGTGCTAATGGGGTGAGTGTTGCAAGAAACCGCATCCCAAGTATATTGGTCCATTCCAGATTGTAAAACAGATTAATGATGTTACTTACCTGCTCAGTATCACATCTCACCCCTTTTCCGTTATCCCTCCTCAAGCTTGTAGTTCCTGTGGTTCCCGCTGTCTTTGCCTCACAACATCCGGACTCCATTAGCCTGAACCCCACTCCTGATCACATGACCACAAACATCCCTCACCTGACTACTGATCATTTGCACCTGTTCCTTGTTATGTTTACCTTTTAGTTTAGTATATAAGCCCAGGCTTTATCTCAGCTCATTGCAATGTATTGCCTTTGTTATCAGAGCCTTACCAAGCCTTCCGTTTTGTCTATTTGCCACTTTGTGCACAAACCCTGCTTTGTTTTAATTTGACCTTGTCTCTTTGCCATACCCTCTCAGTATTGTTGTGATTTCTGTTTTTGCTGGTTGCTGTGGTTACTGTTTTGCTGTATTGGTTTTGACCTTGGAATGGCTGACTTTGATTCTGGATACTTCCTTTGTTAATAAACCTTTTTTACGTAAGTGTGGTCTGAATTCTGTCTGAGCCTGACAACAATATTATAAAACAAAACACTGAGGCTGGGAGAAGGTGTTTTAAGTTACGGTTGTTGAAATATAAGAGATAAATATACAGATAGATAGATAGATCAAACTTTATTGATCCCACAGGGAAACTGCAGTGTTACAGTAGCAAGACAGTAGCAAAAATAGAAGTAGACATAAATTAGGCAGAAATAAATAATAAAATAAATAAATAAATAAAAAAAAGACATGTCACAGTAATGTGCTTTTTTTATTTGAGTTTTTTGGATAATTTAGTTCAAATAGAATGCTCCACATCAAATTGTCAATGCATACCATGATTTCTCTTCTATTTGTCCCTCTGGATGAACATTATGCAAATAAGTTGAGTGGCATCCAATTCAGTTGCTGGACACTGAAAAATCACCACTCTGTAAATGAAATATGTATTGATTCAGTACAAGCAGTCTGAATTTATTACTAGTTTTTAGAAGTTGTCAAAGTTTGTTGCAAGTATATAAAAAGCACTGATTTAGGAGTATGACTAGGGGGTATGAAAACAGCACTCACTCCCTTAAAATCCAAGGTTTATAATACAGTAAGGCTAATTATGCAGTAACTACAGGGACTTCAGTGCAAACTGGTTGAGCTATTCTTAGCTTATAGAATTGTGCAATAAAACTTTGGGCCTGCTGGCAGACCCTGGCCTGCTAAGGGGTTAAAAAAAGTTTTTCCCCCAAGATGTATTTGAAAAAAAACAGTCTGAATGCATTACTCTTTTATATGTTCGACTTTCCTGAATACATTTAGGGGAGCGTATTCAGTATTTAGCTATTACTACTGTGGTATGGCTGATGAGGAATGCTAGAAAGTGACCCATTGTCGCCACCCGGTGGGTCTGGGGTGTCACTGCGACTGGGGGGGTTTGACTTAATGAACTGGTTCACTTTACTTTTTATTTTTTTATACGTCTCAAAGTTACATAACGTGCTTACGCAAGTGTGAATAATTTATTAGTATTTTATCATGCATTGCATTGCATTGCATGGGAAAAATAAAAGGCTGTAATTAACGCCACATGTGGGCAGAGACGATAAAAGGTTCAGGGGTCATCAACAGCATTGACTTCTGTTTTTGTCAGACAACAGGGAGCCGTTATAAGGTCTTAATTGTTGGTCTTCCATGGAGCTTCTAGGCATATGGTTTTAGACACCAGAGAGCAACTGGCTTTGAATGGTTCATTATTCAGGTTGACCACAGTTCCCCATCATGGCTCTCAGGTGGTTGAGTACACCCTGCAACCCTTAGTGGAGCTGGGCCTGGTTGCCTGTACACCACCTTTTTTCTCCCACACACTGTTAGTCTGCCTTTTTTTTTTTTAAGTGTCACTGTTTTATTTGTGACGTGTCTGTGAGCTACTAGTGATGTGTGTTTATTTATAGTGTAACTGACCAGTATTTTTAGCACTAATATGTGCAACTTTAAGGGGGGAGCATTATAATTTTTATCAGCTCTGAAGCGGCTGAGTGACGCCCATTGGTGAGGGTTGGAGTGTACGTCTATCACCTCTGTTTGATTTAATGGTTAATTTTGGAGTGGAGGTTCTTCTTTTGATTTGAGTTTGGTTGACCTAATTGATGCTGTTTTTATTTATTCTTCTTGTATGTTATTTTGGGTTGGGTTATAGAAGTGTTTTAGGTGCTACACTCCGTTAGCCTCTTGCTTTTTGTCCATATTATCTGAATCACTTGTACCTCTTTGGTGGTTCTTTTATAACCCCCATAATTGCTGCTAGTATTTATTACTTCATGTCTTGCTGCTGGTATTGAATAAAGTGCATTCTCTGGTTAAACAGCCTTAAAACCCATTTATTTGAGTAAGCCTTGCAGGGATCCCCTACCCAGTACAAAATTGGGGTGGCGTAGTCGGAGTCTACTTTGGGGGCGTGGTGATAGCTTCTCTTCTTCCCCACCCCAAAGCGGTCACACTACTTTTTCAAAGAACTTTGCCCAAGCCTAATTACAACTGTGTGTCCAGTAAAAATCTGAATAAAACAACTCCATTCCTGAACCGACTGAATATTCTGGAGTTAGTTAGACAAATAAGAGTAAGAAGGAGTACATTAATACATCATTAGATAACAATAATCGACAAACAACAATGTCTGTGGCATCTTCAGTGTAAAACATATTGCCCAATGTTGTCCAAGTGTGTTTTTAACAAAAGGTTCTTCTAAAAAATTAAATTTGAGGATAACATTGTTTATCAGCCAGATTACTAGGACAGAAAAAAAGACAGACGACAAAGAAGACAGTCTTTCCAACTTGCACATAGTTTTTGAGTGAGTAAGGAGGCTGGACCATTCAGTGCACATCCTGTGAGACCCACACTGTAGCAGTCTGTTTCTAATTTCAGCCTCAAATTAAACAAGTTACAATTCAGCTCTTGAGACACTGCTATTTCATCACTTCTGATGCTGAAGGTAAGTATTTGTTTGGGTTTCTTGTTAGATGAAAAGCTAAAGAACTTACTTTGCAGTTTTTGGATTTAATGCCACAAGAACTGTGTCTGGCGTATGTGCAGATTGCATCATCGGTCCAGACATCTGTTATGGAGAACAAAGTTAGAGATTTTTCTGTTGCAAAAAGTTTGTGTTGCAAAAAAAAAAATAAAACTCAGTACAAAATGTGCTTATACTTTTACACAGGCCACATTGTATATATTTTTTTTTCTGCCCCCAATATGATAAATTCAGCAAAGAAACAGTAATTGTGCATTCAAATGCGCAGAAGTGTCCTCTGTAAAGGATGTGTCAAATTATTTTCACTTAGAAAATCCATCAAACATGTCATTTTTTGTCCAAATATAGAGCTGTGTGCTAAAGTTATTTTAAAATGTTGTACTTTCATTACAATGAATATTTAGATACATCTGGAAATAATGAGGAATACACATTAATATCAAGCCAAGCAGTGGTCTCCACAAATATTGACACTCTCAAACGTCTTGAAGTTATGGATGCTGAAGTTAACTAAAGTTGCAATTCCCAGCTATGATCCTGGGAGATTCTACAGCCACGCAAAGCATTAATTAAGTGATAACAATTGTGCAAAGAGAAGTTATATGCGAGAAAATCAATGGCTTGTATGCAACAATACATACTGTAAAATCAAATGCACTATTTTAAAACAGGCCATTTTTATTGCTTTGTGGCAGTTTCAAGAGCTCACAATTTGTAGTTGATGTGTTTAATTTGTAATGACATGCCAGATAAAAAGGTAGAATGTAATGATAAACATACAGTTCATAGTTTAACATATGTATGAATCATCCAAATAATAAGCTAATAACCAGTAAGACATCAGTAGAGTACCTTTTTAGTTCTTTTGTCAAAAACGCTCAGAATATAAGAATTCTTTGTTTATATTGTATTATAGTACAACCCCATTTCCAAAAAAGTTGGGACACTGTGCAAAATGTAAATAAAAGCAAAATGCAAGGATGTGCAAATCATTTAAATCCTATATATCATTGCATTTTGTTTTTATTAACTTTTTTGGAAATGGGGTTACACTATAGTACAATATAAATAAAGAATTCTTATATTCTGAGGATTTTGACAAAAGAGCAAAAAAGGTACTCTACTGATGTCTTATTGGTTTGGAAACAGGGTTGTATGTCATTATACTATGTTATATTATAGTATAAATATCGCTTAAGTGTAAAACTGTTCATACCCATTATTAGCTTCTTAATATCTCATAATATCTTGTTCACAAAAGGATAACACTTTATTGTAGGTCATTGTTTATAAGGTTACATGACACATAAGCCTTTATGACAGCTGACATAAACCTACATAAACATTTAAAAAAGCTTATTCCTATAGGCGTCATTTGACATTATTGTTGTATTTGCCAAATATGATGTCAAGCTGGTGCAGCACCAGTGACGGGTGATGGATTTTTTTTCTGAAATTGGGTTGTCATGGCATTTTATAGGTGTAATAACATTATAATTTCAGATTATGAGACATAACTGACATTGTAGCTTAGCTTGATGTGACATAAGCTTAAAGTGACAATGCTGGTGATGTGGCTTAAATCTTATGACAAAGTGAAATTCACCTCATCTAACGACCAGAGAAACACTCACTTTATCAGCATTACGTCATTGTGGTACATGTCATTTCACTCAAAAAGCCTCAACATCATCTGACACAGCCATTATGTCATCTTGGCAACAAAATGGGCAAACGCAACCTTGAAGTGTTTCAGATGAAGTATTTGTTTAGTGAGCAGAACCACACCTCGTTTGTTTTTGTTCATTTTACAGAATCAAGAGGCATCATGAATTCAAACCCAGAGTCAGACTATGACTATGATTACTTCACTCCCACCCCGAGTACGACTCCAGCAACTTGCACGGATGCATTGTGTGTTTTCTTAGCAATAGCCACTGCGGTCATCTTCTTCCTGGGTGTCGCCGGAAATGGTTTGGTGATCTGGATGGCAGGGTTTAAGATGAAGAAGTCAGTCAACACCACCTGGTACCTGAGTCTGGCCGTATCTGACTTCCTGTTCTGCTCCTTCCTGCCCATCAGTGTGGCTCATTTGGTCAAAAACGACTGGGTCTTTGGACTCTTCATGTGCAAATTCACTTCCTTCATCCTGTTCCTCAACATGTTCAGCAGCGTCTTCCTCCTCGTCATCATCAGTGTGGACCGCTGTGTGGTCGTTATGTTTCCTGTGTGGGCTCAGAACAAGCGCACCATAAGAAAGGCCGCTGCGGTGGTCATGCTAGCCTGGATCATCGCAGCAGCGTTTAGTTCACCATCAGCTGTTTTCCGAAACATTGATATACATTATGATATACACAAGGAGAGAAATGTCTGTTACAACAACTACACATCTGACCAGCAGCATGCTGCTGTGGTGTCCTGCCGCTTCGTTTTTGGATTTCTGATCCCGTACTTGATCATTATCTTCTGTTACATTGTCATCATACAAAAGCTGAAAGGCAACCAGACGGCAAAGTTCAAAAAGCCATTCAAGATCATGACGGCGCTGGTTGGTGCTTTCTTCATCTGCTGGCTGCCTTTTCACACTTTTGCTTTGATGGAACTAAACCACCACAAATACGAGAGTATTCTCCATACTGGAATGGTAATCGGTGCCACTTTTGCCAGTGCTAACAGCTGTCTGAACCCGTTTCTTTATGTGTTCATGGGGAAAGACATTAAGAAGAAATGTGCACTTGTGACAAAGATTGAAAATGCATTTGAAGAGGAGGATGACCCAACCATACATTAAGAAACACCTTTTACCACTTTTGAAGAAGGCGAAGTATGATCTACTACTAACTACTCTTGCTAACACTTCATATGAATCCTGTATTCATAAATTAGTTTCAGCATTTTAAGCATAACGCTGTAAAATCTCTGTACATTGCTAGAGTTACATAAGCAGCACCTTCTAAACCAATGTTTATACTTTTATTACATGTAATGCTTATAACTCATTATCTGTGTAGACCAATGTTGTAACCCACTATAACAGTTCTGTTATATGCATACATGAAAAATACCAATATCAGTATCATAAAACATCACTATCAGAACAGAACCTTGTGAAAAGAGTGCCTTGCTGTGTATTTTTTCTTAATTTGAGTTTGTTTGGTTGAGTTTACCAAGTGAGATCTTCCTAAAAGAAAGAACAAAAACATGGACAGGTGACCCCTGTGGGAGATATAACTCTGCGACCAATTGTGGGAAGAAGGAAAATTTAAAAAGGCAACAAGCTGTATCTGCATTGGAAAAATGCCACAGCAAACCCAAGCACGGGAAAAGAACTTTCACACTGGAAAAGTACAGTTCCAAAGCAGGATGAAGCCGTGTAGTAGCTCGGGGTAAGATAGAGAATAACAGACGAACGCAGATCAGAGATCAGCGTAGTAAACAAACGATACGAGGATCGAAAGACAAAGAGTGACACAAAATCGTGATCCCAGTCCGAGCGAAGGTCAAATAGGCAAGTATCCAAAAAGGGCTAGGCACAAAACGAAAGTCAGCAGAACAACACTAAAGTCCAAACACGAGAAACAAACGACACAATCCAAAACGCTCAGTGGAGTTCGGCGGAACAATACTTCGCATCGTAGTAGTGCTAAGTCAGGGCTTAAATAGCCCAACCTTAGGATCTCATAATTAAATTCAGGTGGACGTCCTTAGTAATCAGGAGACTTGGATCTCTGCCAGGAGCGGAGTGTGGCGTATGAAGTCACGTGAGACTCCAAAGGCCTCTGGGAATTGGAGTCCCTGTCTTGCGAGGCTGAATCCGAGCGCGTGACATCGTGGCAAGAAACATACTGCCAAAGAATTGAGCAAAGAGAAGAAAGAGGGGAACTGCTTCAGCTCATTGTTTAACTACAAAATGGCACTGATTGTCAACCTGTTAGCTGAAACACAGAAATGAGTGTTAAAGGGAAAGTTCATCAAATAAACCTCTGAAAGAAAGCAAAGTTTGTGCTGCTTGGGGATGTCGGATGAATATTCAGTATTCAGGAGTGGATACAAGCGTCCTTGTTGCAGTTAGAACATAGGTCCTCAACTTAGGGCAGGAGTTGAGGAAATAACCCAGAGATCTTACCAGTAACCACCTAGGATACTACCAAAATTAACTAGTTACACCCTTGCAACCAATCATTATAACAAAATGATCAAACAATCAATGAAAATAAGCACTTTTGCAGTGAATAACCAAAAACAGCACTGCACAAACACAACAAACAACTGACTTCAACCATTTAATACACCATAAACCCAAAGAAGTTAAAAACAGCTGGGTTTTTCAATCCAAATTACAGTTCATTAGTTAGTTTTTTTTTTACCCCTTGTTTTTAATTTTACTTGAACTGGAGCACTGTGTTTAATTCTTTGGGGTTTTTAATGCTGGCTTTATGAATGGTTACCTTTTTCATCACATCTCAGTACTAGAGCTCAGTTCTGTTTGCCGTTGAGATAAGGTAAAGCTACTGGATCTCCAGCCCAGTTCTTGAGTGTGCATCAGAACCGTCTTGTGACAGTATAAAAAAGAACATTTTATTCCATAGTTGGACTCGGTCAACACCACGATTTGTCAAGACTGATGGCCCTGACCGAGACAAATACAAATACAGCCGAGTCCAAGACAAGTCCAACACACATAAAAAACATCTTGAGTCCAGACTTGAGACCAGACCTGTGTACTACAGTCCTACTTTCTGGCAGCTGATTTGCCTGCTAGTTTCTGTAATTTGTCTTGATCCTATTCTGTTGATAGCATATTCATCACAGTGCAACATTGCATAAAACTGCAGTTAAATTGCATGTTAAACAGAAATCCTAACCAAAGAATTTAATTTCTGTACTTCCACAATACAAACAGTTGTTCTTTCAAAAGCAAACAGACAAAAAAAAAATCTTACAGGCTTCTCCAATAAAAGTCACAGTTAGGCTTTAAGCTAAAGTATTTACTACAGGATTCACTAAAAACAACATACAAAGGAAGAATATATTGCATTCGTGCCTTACAAGCTCCAGAAGTCAGTGCTGATGCTCAACATAACACATGGAAATAAATAGTCTACAAACTCACTTCAATATTATATTATGTTGTTACAGGTTTCTGCCAAGCTAGCATACTATTAGGTAATCAGGTAGTGCATGAGTGCCAGTGTTGTTTCTCCTGAATAGTAATTATTCTTTAAAGTCCCCTTGACTGCACAATCAATCAAAGAGATGCCTCACAGAAATGTATGGTAAGTGTCCTACCTCCATACTTTTGAATCTCTCCCTGAAGGAGTCACGTAGTCATGTGCCAAAACAAAGCTTCAGATGTCAGTGGTCATGTGATCATTAAAGAACAAATCAAGCATCGGCACGGTGGCTCAAAGCAACCGGTGTCGTTTTTGTGATACACACCCTGAGGCTTCAGGTTCAAGGGTGATATCACTAGTGTATGAACCTGCTTTGTTTTTCTTCGACCTTACCTCTTTGGCTATGTTCAGATTACAAGCCGCATTGCTCAAATCCAATTTTTCCCTCAAACCCAATCTCTGACACCATGGTTCACACTTTGTCTAGATTGCTGTTCACGCTCAGAGCAAGCTCCTGGGACAACACCACCAGCTTTTCTCTGATTTCACTCAGCCGATTGAACTCCAAGCGATGAGCAATTACCTTAGCAGCTGGTAGTAGTTGGAATGCTTTTTGTCATGGATTAAATTCTGACACGTTAACTGAACTAGCATGTAGAGATGATGAACTGACCGTACATCAACTAATAGCTGTCAATCAGTATGGATCAACTTCTACAAAAAGATTCAACATGAAAAATAGTTCCACCACATAGTCTACCATACATAGTCTCCAGCTCCACTTTGTACACATCTCCTCAACCTATGTAATGTGAATCCTTAATGCTATCAAAAGAGGAGGACTTTGATGTCTCCATGGGGGCTTGTGTCTCTATGGATCATGTGTTACATGACTGTCAGGTATGCACACACAAGCATAAGGCACCAACCCAGGAAAGCATGTGGAAGCTACTTCACTTGTGCTAATGGGGTGAGTGTTCCTGCTAAGGGTTTGGTTCAAAATCTTTTATGTTGCCTGTAACCATTTACTACCAGAATTCTTCTGTTTTACCAGCCTTGATCAACTGTAGAGCTAAAGAGAACTTTATCTATGCCCAGGTGGTATCCCAACTTGAGATCCCCGTTGAACTTCTTCCAACCCCATGTTGAGTGTCTGTGCTGGATGGGTTGGCCTGGAACCAAGTCACTTACCCTTGTCAACCTGCGAACTAGCTCCTTGCACATTAAGAAAACCACCTTTTTAGTTTTTAAATCATCTGAGTTGTCCATTGTGCTAGGTCTTTCCTGGGTAGATAAACATAATCCACAAATTTCCTGGTCCAAGAAAGAAATCACTTCTACAGAGAGTCCAGATATAGCATGTGATATTCAGATTCCAGATGTATACTCAGACATGTCAGAACGTTTTACCAAGGGTATAGGCTGAGATAGGCCAGAAGTCTTTTGTCTGTTTGGCTACAGGACCTACTCTTTACCAGTGTATTTTGGGTTACCCTTTGGTCCCCTGGACTGCCATAGCATCTGATGTGCCAATCATAGATGACTGGATTAGGCGGTGCGAGGAGGTCTGGGAGGAAACTCACTGCAGAATAGAAAATGCTTTATAGCAGGGTAAAGAACAAGCAGATCACCACTTTGGTGAGGCTCCCTCCTTCCAAGCTAGAGATAGGATGTGGTAATCAACTCGGATCTCAGTTTTAGGGAGGGTTGCAAGAAACCGCATCCCAAGTATATTGGTCCATTCCAGATTGTAAAACAGATTAATGATGTTACTTACCTGCTCAGTATCACATCTCACCCCTTTTCCGTTATCCCTCCTCAAGCTTGTAGTTCCTGTGGTTCCCACTGTCTCTGCCTCACAACATCCGGACTCCATTAGCCAGAACCCCACTCCTGGTCACATGACCACAAACATCCCTCACCTGACTACTGATCATTTGCACCTGTTCCTTGTTATGTTTACCTTTTAGTTTAGTATATAAGCCCAGGCTTTATCGCAGCTCATTGCAATGTATTGCCTTTGTTATCAGAGCCTTACCAAGCCTTCCATTTTGTCTATTTGCCACTTTGTGTACAAACCCTGCTTTGTTTTAATTTGACCTCGTCTCTTTGCCATACCCTCTCAGTATTGTTGTGATTTCTGTTTTTGCTGGTTGCTGTGGTTACTGTTTTGCTGTATTGGTTTTGACCTTGGAATGGCTGACTTTGATTCTGGATACTCCCTTTGTTAATAAACCTTTTTACGTAAGTGTGGTCTGGGAGTGTCTGAATTCTGTCTGAGCCTGACAACAATATTATAAAACAAAACAGTGAGGCTGGGAGAAGGTGTTTTAAGTTACGGTTGTTGAAATATAAGATAGATAGATAGATAGATAGATTGAACTTTATTGATCCCATAGAGAAACTGCAGTGTTACAGTAGCAAAAATAGAAGTAGACATAAATTAGGCAGAAATAAATAATAATAAAAAAAAAAAGATGTCACACTAATGTACTTTTTTATTTGGGTTTTTTGGATAATTTAGTTCAAATAGAATGCTCCAGATCAAATTGCCAATGCATACCATGATTTCTCTTCTATTTGTCCCTCTGGATGAACATTATGTAAATACGTTGAGTGGCATCCAATCAGCATTGAAGTAAAAAGTGCAGGGCTACTGCAGGTTTTTAAAATGTATGAATAAAGCATACAAACTCTACTCTAAAACAAGCACATATTGGTCTTTACATTCAAATTAGTTTAAAGTTCAGATCTTTTCATTTTTATATTTAGCAGTAGCAGGTAACCAACCCTGAAGCCTTGCCTTGTTGCCGTACCCTCAGCACCCCCACTTCCAATGTCCGGACACAAAGGCAGCATCTGAGACCACATACTCATACAGTACAAATCAGATCTAGTGCATAATGCTCTATTGTTGTGAAATACATTCTTTCAATATGCAATTTAAAAAGCTTCATTCTCCAAAATAATTTTGCTTCTGAACATCATTGTGGTACTTATATGGTACTCATCATGTTTTGACAAGCTCCTCACATTTTAATAAGAGCAAAAACATCAAAAATAATTTTCCTGCTGAGGAAGAGAGAACGGACAGGTATTCTATGCGGGTCTAAGCTGGTTAACGCTGGTTTATGCAGGTCTTATGCTGGACTAGCTGATCACCCATAACGGTCATGCTGGTTGACAAGCATACCAGCAGCCAAAACATCACATATCACTGCTGTCGGATCAAAATCTCATATCTCCAACATGGTGACTTTACAGAAGAAGGAAAAGTCAATGGAACCAGACATCCAAGTCATTTTGGGCTGTTTCTGTTGGTCTGTCCATCAAGAAATTTGCAAAATGGAGATACAAGGTTTTGTTCCGACAACAGCGATATGCTAGTTTTGATGGTGATTAACTTCCACTGCTTTTGGCCACTATATCAGCATCCAAAATGCAGCTGGTTTTGCTGGTCCATGCTGCTTTTTTCTAGTGGGGCTTAATGATGTTAGATAAAAATGAATAGCTATTTAGGCACCACCTTAGGCAAGACCTGCTTGCTCTCCTGTATCCCTGAGTATTTAACACTACCACCATTGTAATCATTTACCTAAGTTAGATTTGTCCTTGGACACACAATAATTCATTGTAAATAATATCAATAATAAAACAATAAATGATAAAACATATGACTCATGCAAACTGCACAGCACCTTCTACTGCATTTATGCTATTTTACTCAAATAAGCCATACATTTTTTGATAAAAGTATGTGACTGGTGGGCTTTAATGGCACAATGCCACAAAGCATGAACTATAAATCAGTAGTGATGCATATAATAATTTACATCAGGGTTTCCCAACATTTTGCAGCTTGCAACCCACATATAGGACCACAATAGCTTTCATGCCCCACATGAAGATTTTTCCAATCAGGGCCCAGTTTTCCAAAAGCTTCTCAGTGTTGAGATTATCTTAAGTGGTAGAGACACTGTTTAATCTAGGGGAGCACAACTCCGGTCCTGGAGGGCTGGTGTCCAGCAGTTTGGAGGTCTCCACTCTCAAATATATCCACTAAACCTGGCAATTAAGAGACAAGTGGAATCACATGTAGTGGAGCAGGTAAATCACCAAACTGTGCTGGACACTGGCCCTCCAGGATGGGAGTTGTAATCTGATGCTTGCTCTACCATTTAAAAATGTTCTTTGAGCTAAGATGTTTTTGGGAAAACCAGGCCTGATGTTTTTTTTTTCTGACTCTTCTAAAGAGATGGCTGAACATGTTTGGCAGCCAGTGCTGGATGTCAGGCTGAAAAGTGAAAAGTTGCAAATGGACTTCTGGCTCAGTTTAATAGTTTTATTTACACATTTGCTCTTTTTAGCCTCCAAGTGACAGCAAACTGTTGAGTTTCAAAGCTGTATGCAATAAGACCTCTGAGGGAACGGCAAGAAACAGGAAAGGCTGAGTTAAAGCCACAGGACAGGTTTTATTTTATTATATTTTTTATTTTATTCCTGTTGTCTTTCTATCATCTCTCACCAGTCTGCCCATTCTCCTCTGACCTCTCACATCAACAAGGCATTTTCGTCCACACAACTGACCGCTCACTGGATATTTTCTCTTTTTCGGACCGTTCTCTGTAAACCCTAGAGATGGTTGTGTGTGAAAATCCCAGTAGATCACCAGTTTCTGAAATACTCAGACCAGCCCGTTTGGCACCAACAACCACGCCACGTTCAAAGTCCCTTAAATCCCCTTTCTCCCCCGTTCTGATGCTCGGTCTGCACTTCAGCAAGTTGTCTTGACCACCTCTTCATGCCTAAATGCATGCGTTGCAGCCATGTGATCAGCTGATTACCTATTTGTGTTAACAAGCAATTGAACAGGTGTACCTACTAAAGTGGCCATTATATATATATATATATATATATATATATATATATATATATATATATATATATATATATATATATATATATATATATATATATATATAAATAAAATATAATGATATTTGATAAAATGGCCAATCATACATTGCATGATATCAGATCATTGCATGAATTAGGTAGGGAGGAAAAATAATAAACTTAATACATTTATTAAAAGAACCGACTGAGACTATAATTGATACTTCCTTGTTTGGGAAGATTGGGAGTGGACATCAGAAAATGTAGCCCAGCAGCAGCCTGGACAATGTATTTAATATGAAAATGTGCATCCTAACCATACACGTCTACACATACTCAAACATTTCAGTCTTCAGTTTTCTAACAAAATGTATAATGACAATGTACTTTGTAACTTTTCATATAACAGTTATTTTAACAAGCTTGCCTCTCTCTCTCTCTCAGCTTTCAGTCTCTGTTCTTTTCTTTTTGTGCCTCCAGTTCTCCTCTATCTCGCTTGCTTTTAGTTTCTCTTTTAGCCCTTGTCTTGCCCTTTTTCTTCTTCTTTCCTCCCCCTTCTCAGCTCCCATATGTCATCGCTGCACCCTTTCTGCTTCCTCTCACTGTAACTCATGTCTTCCATCCCTCTCACCAGCTGCTGAAAGTTCTTGTTAGGGTGGTGAAGGTTCTGCATACTACACTGCTCAATAAAATAAAGGGAACACTTAAACAACACAATATGACTCCAAGTAAATCAAACTTCTGTGAAATCAAACTGTCCACTTAGGAAGCAACACTGATTGACAATCAATTTCACAGCTGTTGTGCAAATGGAATAGACAACAGGTGGAAATTATTGGCAATTAGCAAGACACACTCAATAAAGGAGTGGTTCTGCAGGTGGGACCACAGACCACTTCTCAGTACCTTTCTGCTTTCTGGCTGATGTTTTGGTCACTTTGGAATGTTGGTGGTGCTTTCACACTCGTGGTAGCATGAGACGAACTCTACAACCCACACAAGTGGCTCAGGTAGTGCAGCTCATCCAGGATGGCACATCAATGCAAGCTGTGGCAAGAAGGTTTGCTGTGTCTGTCAGCGTAGTGTCCAGAGGCTGGAGGTGCTATCAGGAAACAGGCCAGTACACCAGGAGACATGGAGGAGGCCGTAGGAGGGCAACAACCTAGCAGCAGGACCGCTACCTCTGCCTTTGTGTAAGGAGGAACAGGAGGAGCACCGCCAGAGCCCTGCAAAATGACCTCCAGTAGGCCACAAATGTGCATGTGTCTGCACAAACGGTTAGAAACCGACTCCATGAGGATGGTATGAGGGCCCGACGTCCACAGATGGGGGTTGTGCTCACAGCCCAACACCGTGCAGGATGCTTGGCATTTGCCAGAGAACACCAGGATTGACAAATTTGCCACTGGTGCCCTGTGCTCTTCACAGGGCACCAGTGAAAGCAGGTTCACACTGAGCACATGTGACAGACGTGACAGAGTCTAGAGACGCCATGGAGAGCGATCTGCTGCCTGCAACATCCTTCAGCATGACCGGTTTGGCAGTGGGTCAGTAATGGTGTGGGGTGGCATTTCTTAGGAGGGCTGCACAGCCCTCCATGTACTCGCCAGAGGTAGCCTGACTGCCATTAGGTACCGAGATGAGATCCTCAGACCCCTTGTGAGACCATATGCTGGTGCGGTTGGCCCTGGGTTCCTCCTACTGCAGGACAGTGCTAGACCTCATGTGGCTGGAGTGTGTCGGCAGTTCCTGCAAGATGAAGGCTTTGAAGCTATGGACTGGCCCGCCCGTTCCCCAGACCAGAATCCGATTGAGCACATCTGGGACATCATGTCTCGCTCCATCCACCAACGCTACGTTGCACCACAGACTGTCCAGGAGTTGGCGGATGCTTTAGTCCAGGTCTGGGAGACCATCCGCCACCTCATCAGGAGCATGCCCAGGCGTTGTAGGCAGGTCATACAGGCACGTGGAAGCCACACACAATACTGAGCCTCATTTTGACTTGTTTTTATGGACATTACATCAACGTTGGATCAGCCTGTCGTGTGTTTTTCCACTTTAATTTTATGTGTGACTCCAAATCCAGGCCTCCATTGGTTAATACATTTGGTTTCCATTGATTTTTGTGTGATTTTGTTGTCAGCACATTCAACTTTGTACAGAACAAAGTATTCAATGAGAATATTTCATTCATTCAGATCTAGGATGTGTTATTTGAGTGTTCCTTTTATTTTTTTGAGCAGTGTATTTCCAGGATATGTGAACGACACTCCTACAACATTTATCAACACAAATCTTCAAAAAAGAAAAATAATGGACATGATACTTATAACATTTTGCTTGTAATCTTAACCACAGATTTGACCAACGTATTTTAGTTTGTTGTCCCACTTCATGGGGCCACTGCTCCAACATAAAGACTCTACAACCTACAATCAGCTCTCATTGGTCACTTTGTTAGGTGCATCTACCTTATATCTGCATTCCCTGTCCATTTTATAAGCTCCACTTACCATATAGGTGCACTTTGTAGTTCTTCAATTACAGACTGTAGTCCATCTGTTTCTCTGCATACAGTGTTGACTCCCTTTCACCCTGTTTTTCAATAGTTAGGAGCTCTAGAGGACCCTCATAGAGCAGGTACTTTCGTACAGGTAATTTGGGTGGTGGATCATTCTCAGCACTGCAGTGACATTGACATGGTGATTGTGTGGTGTGTGTTGTGCTGGTATGAGTGGATCAAAAACACAGCAGTGCTGCTGGAGCTTTTAAACACCTCAGTGTCACTGCTGGACTGAGAACCAAAATGCTTGTTGCATTTGTAGTTAAAAGCAAAATAACTTATTTGTCATGTTGGATTTAATGTCCTCTACAGCAGGTGTATTTAATTAAAAGTCCCAACTAGAGAAAATTTCCTCAAGCTAAGGTCCAGAATATCATAATGTCTAACTTGCATCATGATTCAGTGCCACATGCTGTTTATTGAAGTAGCCTAGTAGTTATATCAACATCTTATGTAGTCAACAGAATGTCAAATTTAAAAGCAATTCAGTGATATTTCAACAACATTTATTGTGAGTTTTCTCTGTTTAGAGCACGGCATGTGAAATAATCTGGCTCACTTTCTCGGACCACAGACCACCCATTAGTGACCTCTGCTCTACAGAGAACAAACTCAAATATGACATTCTTCTGCATGTTTTAATGCTTTATTTGCTTTGTTTTACTTATTGGCAAAACATACAGAATAAAATGGGCACCAACAACCATGCCATGTTCAAAGCCACTTAAATCCCCTTTCTTCCCCATTCTGATGCTTGGTCTGCACTTCAGCAAGTTGTCTTGAGCAGCTCTACATGCCTAAATGCATTGAGTTGTGGCCATGTGATTGACTGATTAGCTATTTGTGTTAACAAGCAATTGAACAATTCTTATTCAGTTCTTCAAACACAGATAATAAGATATATTTAAAAACACTGGCTACTAATTTAGGAAATTAACACAAAGTATTCACAGACATTAATGTTTAAGTCTACATATTGTCGTGTGTTGGAATCTCCAAAATGAGAACTTTTCAGGACAAAAAACACATCCCTCAAGGAATATTTATTGACTTTACAAAGTTTCTGCATAATTGAAACATTAAGATGGGAACAAACACTGCTTTCAAATCAAACTTACTGAGTTAGAATTGTTCTCGGTAGTGTTGGTAAGAAATAGACATCGGAAGAGTTTAATGCCTCTTTTATGATTATTGTAGTATAATATTTTGGCCTAAACATTCTGGATTGGTGAGTTTCAAAATGTATTGCAATATTCAAGATCAGAATAAACTCTTTTTTAGAACTAAATCCTATCACTCCTTGTATATACATCATTTTTATTCCACCATAGTGATTGTCTACTATGTGGCCAAAAGTTTAAGCACACCTTTTTTGCCACCATGGTACAAATACACTAGCAACACCTTAGCAACCACATGGGTTATCATAGCAACCTCTGTGTAACACCCTTGGAACCAACTGGTAAATCATAGAGACCACCTAGCAACATCCTAGCAATCCTCTGAGATACCATAGCAGCCTCCTAGCAACCACCAGAGACACCACAACAACCAAACAGCAGTGCATTAGCAACCACATGGAACACAATGGCAACCACCTGGCCGCACTTTATCAACCACCAGAGAGAGCATAGCAACCACATTGCAGTACTTCAACAATCACCTGAAACACAGTTGCAACCCCTTGGCAACACTCTACAACCACCTTACATACAACTGCCCAGCAACATTTTAACAACCAGGTGGAGTACCATAGCAACTGCATAGCAGCACCATAGTGACTTCTTAGAATACCAGAGCCACCACCTATTATCCACTTGAGGTATCATAGCAACCACCTGTAAAACCATAGGAACCACTAGCAGCAACTGATCAACCACCTAGAATACCACATATATTAACTAGTTACAGTTGGGGAAAAAAGTATTTAGTCAGTCACTAATTGTGCAAGTTCTCCCACTTAAAAAGATGAGAGAGGCCTGTAATTGACATCATAGGTAGACCTCAACTATGAGAGACAAAATGAGGAAAAAAAATTCAGAAAATCACATTGTCTGATTTTTAAAGAATTTATTTGCAAATAATGGTGGAAAATAAGTATTTGGTCACCTACAAACAAGCAAAATTTCTGGCTGTCACAGACCTGTAACAACTTCTGAAGACCAAAGAGTTGTCGAAGGACACCAGAAACAAGATTGTAGACCTGCACCAGGCTGGGAAGACTAAATCTGCAATAGGCAAGCAGCTTGGTGTGAAGAAATCTACTGTGGGAGCAATAATCAGAAAATGGAAGACTTACAAGACCACTGCTAATCACCCTCGATCAGGGGCTCCACGCAAGATCTCAGCCCGTGGGGTCAAAATGATCACAAGAACGGTGAGCAGAAATCCCAGAACCACACGGGGGGACCTAGTGAATGACCTGCAGAAAGCTGGGATCAACATTACAAAGGCTACTGTCAGTAACACACTACGCCGCCAGAGACTCAAATCTTGCAGTGCCAGACGGGCACTTCAAACTTCAGATGAGCGTGTCTCAAGTTTGCAAGAGAGCATTTGGATGTTCCGGAAGAGTATTGGGAGAATGTCATTTGGTCAGATGAAACCAAAGAAGAACTGTTTGGTACAAACACAACTCGTCGTGTTTGGAGGAGAGTGAATGCTGAGTTGCATCCAAAGAACACCATACCAACTGTGAAGCATGGGGGTGGCAACATCTGTTGGGGCTGTTTCTCTGCAAAGGGCCCAAGATGACTTGTCCGTGTACATGAAAGAATGAATGGGGCCATGAATTGTGAGATGTTGAGTGCAAACCTTCTTCCATCGGCAAGGGCATTGAAGATGAAACGTGGCTGGGTCTTTCAGCATGACAATGATACCAAGCACACTGCCAGGGCAACAAAGGAGTGGCTAGAAGCATTTCAAGGTCCTGGAGTGGCCTAGCCAGTCTCCAGATCTCAACCCCATAGAAAACCTTTGGAGGGAGTTGAAAGTCCGTGTTGCCCCAAAACATCACTGCTCTGCATGGAGGAATGGGCCAACATACCAGCAGCGGTGTGTGCCAACCTTGTAAAGACTTACAGAAAACATCTGTCATTGCCAACAAAGGATATATAACAAAGTATTGATATGAACTTTTGTTATTGACCAAATACTTATTTTCCACCATTATTTACAAATAAATTCTTTAAAAATCAGACAATGTGATTTTCTAAATTTTTTTTCCTCAAAATTTTGTCTCTCATAGTTGAGGTCTACCTATGATGTCAATTACAGGCCTCTCTCATCTTTTTAAGTGGGAGAACTTGCACAATTGGTGACTGACTAAATACTTTTTTTCCCCCACTGTATACCCAAGCAACCACCTGGAATAGCATGGCAACCACTGAGCAAACAATTAATCTCTGGAAATAAACCATTTAGCATTGAATAACCAAAAAACACTGCACAAACACAACATAAACAACCCACAACCCCCAACAACCCATGTTTTGTCGAGTGAGCATAAAGCTCATTATTTAGTTTTGATCAATTATTGTTTTTTATTTTACTTAAACCAAAGTACTATAGTTTTTAATTTGTTGCTGTTTATGCTGGTTCTATGCAAGAACATCTAACTTTCTCAGCATAGTGGTGTGTGGTTTTAGCTTATTTAGCTTTTTTTTTCGAGTTCTTAATCATTACAGAGAGAAAGAGAAAATGTCTGTGAAATTTTCCTGATGGACAAAATTTGTCTCCCATCATAAGCAACAAAACCCTCAGCTCTGCAGCTCTGAAATTATAGGTAGAATTTGACAGGTTAGTCATTTTAATTGAAACATAAACCTTGCTTTGCTTTGCCAATACCCAACTAGAGTAGTGGACTTTAGCATACTTAATCAACCATGTATACCCAAAGCTTTCAGAATATACAGAACACAATCAGACTTCAACAGTCCTTTATATTGTGCTTCAATATTAGTGACATAGACATACACTGGATGATACTAGTTGACATCACATTCTCAGTTCATCTCAGCTGAAATTGACTTCAACTGATTTTAACAGTATGCCAAATTTCAATCTTTAGTGCAGTAATGCTATAAAATTCACATGATATACCTTATACAGGGTTTATGCACTTTTTAAACAGCGGAACTGCATGATTTTCCATGTTATAAAATGAAATTCTGGTCCCACTTTATATTAAGTCTCTCTAATAACTGTGTAGTTAGACATGAACAACATGTGCAACAACACTGTAACTACTGACAATTTAGTCAATGTTACAGATAGATTAGAGAAGTAAAGCCTATGTAATTACATATGTGTATCTTCAACATGGGAACTTTCCTGTAGTACAGTGCTAAAGTTACACTTTAAAGTAAGTGGACAGTTCATGTGTAATTGATATGTAGATACTGTGTAATAGTGGAGGGGTAATATAGACATTGCTTTGGGGGAAATGCAACACATTTAATGCATAATGTCATAAAGTTATAGTTTAATATAAGTGGACGTCTGCTGTTCTGTCACATATACATAAAGAATGGTTTAAAGTTGAAACAGTGTCACAGCACTAGCAACATAAATGCCAGCAAAATGTTAGGAAACTCTGGCAGATCCGTGTGTAAGCAATGTCTTAATGTAAGTTATTACATATTTCTTTTACTGCTGGAAAAGACAAGAAAACCTCCAGTCTGATTACTGTATTCAGTTTTCTCTGCTTTTCTTGAGGTGGGTTTGCACATATTACTGCATAGATAATGTGGCTTAAACACTAACTTACTAAGATAATAACTTACTGTCGTGTCATTAAAACACTGCATGAGTCCAACTGTAGAAGTTTAACGTGTTTTTATTTTACAGCATTACCGCACACTCCCGTTTTCTCTCTCCGTCTCTGTCCCTTTCCCCGTGGCTCCCCCTCTCGTCATTCCCCTACTGACAGTTCCTACCTCTCCATATTCAATCACACCACATCTCCCCTTTTTAGAATCGATGGGTAGACTGTCATCGATACCACAGAACCTTAGGGGATTATTCTGCCCCTGTGGCTGGAAGGTCTGCTCCTACCTGGAACATTCTCGCACACAACAGACACACAACTATTTAACATTACACTCATAATAAAACTGTGCTGCCCGTAACATTACAACTTAGAGACTGACATTTCCAATAGTGCAAAAATAAAAAAAACACAAAATTGCATAATACAATAACAAAACTCCTTTTTTTCACATTTGTCAAACTCTTTGCTAAAGAAAAGTTATAAGTTTAACTTGGCAGGTTTCACTACAGCTCTCCCAGACCTGGTTCTGAGAGCAGGAGTAGATAGTGGTTCAGGAACGTTCTGCTGTGGTGCTGCTACTGCAGGTTGTAATGTTGGAGGCCATTCAGGAGTGCCTCCCAGCATGCCCGCAGCTGTTCCACCGCTGATCTGCTCCGGAGAAGGCTGCATGGCAATAAGATGATGACGGTTTCGCCTCATGACCCCGTGAGGACCCTCCACCAGATAGGAGCGGGGTGTGGTGTGGCTCCCAATAACAGCTCCAGTTGCCTTCTGGTCGGTGATCCACACGTCTTGTCCAGGAACAAGCTTGTGAAGGTTTCGTGCACGATGTTGCTGATTATAACGCTGTGCATCTTTCGCCTTCCTCTCCCTTTCTTTCAGCATTACTTTGTCTTTATCAGGAATAGAAGGAACTAGCAATGCCGGAAGAATAGGCACAGTGGTACGAATCCTCCTTCCCATAAGAAGTTGAGCTGGACTGTACCCATTTTGTAGCGGGGTAGCCCTATATGCAAGTAGAGCAAGATAAGGATCGTCTGATTTCTTTAAGAGACCCTTTACAGTCTGTACTGCTCGTTCAGCTTCAGCATTTCCCTGGGGGTATTTCGGACTACTGGTCACATGACAGAATCCATAGGATGCTGCAAATTCAGCAAAAGCTGCTCCAAAAAACTGTGGCCCATTATCAGTGACTAGTGTCTCACAGATACAGTGACGTGCAAAAATTGACTTCAGGTGGTGGATCACATCATTAGACCTTGTGGGGGTCAGCAGAGCGATCTCCACATACCTTGACATGTAGTCTACCACTAACAGGTAGGTTTTACTCCCTAGCATGAACAAATCTGCTCCACATTTCTGCCATGGTTTGCCCGAATATGGTGTAGAGATCAATGGCTCCCTGTGGTTCTGTCTCTCCTGGCAGCATGCTCGACATGAGAACCAATTCATTCAGCTGCTGGCTCAGCCCTGGCCACCACACAGACTGTCGCGCCCGCTCTCTGCACTTAACCACACCTTGATGTCCTTCATGCAGCTTGGCGAGAACGTCATTTCTCATTGTTGAGGGTATAACAAGTCTTTGTCCCATTAGCAGAAGACCATCTTGTACTGTGAGAAGAGCTCTTTCAGCCCAGTAGAACTTGAGTGCAGGTTCTTTGACGCCCCCTACTGGCCAACCTTCTGAACACAACTGCATCACACGTGCACACACACTGTCCCTCTGCAGTTGATCTTTCAACTCCTCCAGATAGGCAGTACTCACAGGCAGGTTCTCCATTACCATGTCTATATAGATGTTAGTGTCTTCAAACAGCTCTTTGTCAGCAGGTGTTACTCCTCTTTTGACTGGCGCCTGTGACAACGTATCTGCTGTCCACAGACACTTCCCTGATACATGAGATATGGAATAGGAATAGCGCATCAAACACATTCTGAAGCGTTGAATTCGAGGAGGTAGAGCATGTAGTGCTTGAGACCCCAGGAGACTCAGGAGAGGCTTGTGATCTGTCTCCAGCTGGAAATGTTTCCCAATCAGGAAGTTGCGAAACCTCTCGCAGGCCCAGGTCAGTCCCAATGCCTCCTTTTCCACTTGTACATATCTCTGCTCTGTTGGTGTGAGCGACCATGACATATAGGCTATTGGCCTCCACTCCTTGTCCCAATTTTGGAGTAGCACTCCTCCCAGCCCACACGCCGACGCATCTGCAGAGACTTTACACTCTCTATTAGGATCGTACATGGCTAGCACAGGTGGTGATGTAAGTGCATTCTTCAAATCTAGAAAGGCATTAGCCTGATTGATGCCCCACATCCAGCAGTTTTTCTTTGACAGGAGATCACGCAGGGGTTTATCCCTCTCAGCCAGCTGCGTTATAAACTTGCCTAGTTGGTTCACCATTCCTAGAAAGGATCTTAATTTGCTCACTGTCGTTGGCTCCTGCATCTTCCTTACAGCCTCTGTCTTACCTGGGTCTGGGCTGATGCCATTGGCAGAGACCACATGACCTAAGAAGCTCACCTCAGACTTTGACAGGTCACATTTTCCAATGTTCACGATGATGCCTGCCTTCTGAATTTTCTTCAGTGCAGCATGCAGGCGAGTGTCATGCTCCTCTTGTGTGCGACCCCACACGAGCACATCGTCTATATGGCAAACCATGCCCTCAAGTCCCTCTGTGACCTCCGTCACCATTCTATTCTGAAAATGTTCTGGGGCTGAGGCAATGCCAAAGGGCAGACGTTTGAAATAATATCGTCCAAATGGCGTGATGAAAGTTGTCAGTTTCGCTGAATCTTTAGACAGGGGAATTTGCCAAAACCCCATATTTGCATCCAGCTTACTAAAAATGCTGGCTCCAGCCAGCATACCCAGTGTTTCCTCCACTGATGGCAGGATGAATTTTTCTCAACACACTGACTCATTCAGTTTGGTGAGATCAACGCATATGCGCACGCCACCACTTTTCTTAGGCACTACTACGATGCCAGCACACCAGTCTGTTGGCTCTTCAATTCTGCATATTACCCCGAGATCTTCCATGCAGGACAGTTCTTGTTTGACTTTGTCCATAAGTGGCAATGGGATTCTCCTTGGTGTTTTTAGTGAGAATGGTTAAGTCCACTGCATAGTTTTAGGTATGTTTGCTTTAGTGTCTCCACAGTGACACTATCTAGTCGTGCCACAAGCCCTAGTCTACAGCTCGCAGATCTTCCTAGTAAGGCAGTGTGCAGATGTCGAACTATATATGAATCCTCCATCACCTCTTTCTCACCTCTCCTCAGCAGCAGCCTGGTGATGCCCACAACATCTAGAGGATTCCTCCCTGGTCCCAGGAGTGGCTTTGAGGCTTTATGGAGCCTAGGTGGTTTGCCTTTAAATACATTTAGGAACACTGTGTGTGGCAAGACCGTGACGTCAGCACCTGTGTCAATCTTAAACATCACTCTGGTGTCATGGATGTTTATGTCAACCATCCAGGCATCGCTCTTTGACGTGATGCTACCGAGGAAAATAGCATCCTCTTCTCCGACTTCATGCACCGACTTTGGCGCCCTGCACATACAACTGTAATGTCCCTTTCTGCCACATGCGTGACATTTCACCTCCCTTGCAGGACAATCATTTTTAGAATGTGGTAGAGAACTGCCACATTTGTGACACTGAGACGGTGAATGGTTTCTTTTGCTGTTCTGGGCACTGTGTGGCTTGTTTGCATACTGGGGTTTGTTTTTAACAGGCTTGCTGTTCTTGAGCACTCTGACTCTATCCACAGACTTAGCATTACTTGCCTGTTCTCTGGTGTCACCTCTCAGAGAAGCTTGCTGCTTTTTCACCTCTTCACTTTGACGAGCCATTCTAACTGCTTTATCCAGTGTAAGCTCTGCATCTAGCTGCATGTGTTCTGACAGTCCCTTATCCAGCAGTCCAACCACGAGTCTGTCTCGGATTAACTCATCGTGAAGTACACCATAGTTGCAATGTTCCGCTAACGCATATAAAGCAGTAACAAACGAATCTACCAACTCTCCCTCACTCTGTTTGCGCATATTAAACTTTGCATGCTCATAGATTATGTTTTTCTTAACTACGAAGAAGCGTTGAATGCCGTCACGTACCCCTTTGTATGTGCCTCGTTCAGCAGCTGTTAGGGTTAGCCCGCGCAATATGTCGTCCGCCTCGTCACCCATGCAGTATATCAAAGTATTAACTTGATTCTCTTCAGAGCTCGCATTCAGGTTACTTGCCAGGCGAAATCTTTCAAATCTTCGGATCCATTTGTCCCACTCTTGTGGCTTAGAAAATTTGAAGGACTCCGGTGGCTGGATGTTAAACACACAGCAACTCTCTGCGCACCTGCTGCTACCTGCTGCTGTCGGCTCCCGCCGCTAACGTCTTCTCTTTGGCTCATTCTGTCCTTCTCTCTCTCCTTCAGCGAGTGTACAAAAATCCACAACAACGGGCTTCAACTCTCCACGCTAACTACAGGACTTCTGACACCATGTTGTGTCATTAAAACACTGCGTGAGTCCAACTGTAGAAGTTTAATGTGTTTTTATTAACAGCATTACTGCACACTCCCGTTTTCTCTCTCCATCTCTGTCCCTTTCCCCGTGGCTCCCCCTCTCGTCATTCCCCTACTGACAGTTCCTACCTCTCCATATTCAATCACACCACACTTACTAAGTTGGTTCCAACCAAACACTATGAACAGCACCAGCTTTGTAGGCTCACTTGTAGAATAGAGCACTGCTTTTCATTCAGTCTAACTACCGGATTAAACCAAGTATGAAGGTAATGAAAATTAAATGACACATGAAATGAAAACCTTTGTATCTCTCTAAACCACACAGGTTTACTACACCGACAAATTCAAAATGTATTTTTGTTTTAAAGGAGCTATGGAATATCTGAAATTCTGGTTGAGGACCATGCCTGAAACTGTTTCTTCTTCCATTCTAATGCTCTATAAACCTTCACTTCTGCCTACCATTTCCCATGGTTAGATTTTCATAATCAGACTCCACGGTCCAGTCAACATCCAACTGAAATCCATGAAATCACTATTTATTAAATTGTTCTTTTAGCAATGAAAACAGTTTATAGTTTGCCTTTCCCAGATGTGGTAGTAGTAGTAGAATTTATGTGATGTTTAAAAACACATACAACCCCAATTCCAATAGGTTGTGGAAAACAAATAAAAACAGAATACAATGATTTGCAAATCCTTTTCAAATTATATTCAATTGACTACAAAGACAAAATATGTAAAGTTCAAACAGATAAACTTTATTGTTTTTTGCAAAATTTCACTCATTTTGAATTTGATGCCTGCAACACGTTCCAAAGAAGTTGGGACAGGGGCAACAAAAGACTGGGAAAGTTGAGGAATGCTCAAAAAACACCTGTTTGGAACATTCCATAGGTGAACAGGTTAATTGGAAACATGACTGGTGTCATGATTGGGTATAAAGGGAGCATCCCTGAAAGGCTCAGTCGTTCACTAGCAAGGATGGAGCGAGGTTCACCACTTTGTGAACAACTACCTGAGCAAACAGTTTAAGAACAACGTTTCTCAACATGCAACTGCAAGGAGTCCATAATATCAGAGAATCCAGAGAATCTGGAGAAATCTCTGCAAGTAAGCGGCAAGGCAGAAAACCAACATTGAATGCCCGTGACCTTCAATCCCTCAGGCGGCACTGCATTAAAAATCAACATCATTCTGTAACGGATATTACCACATGGGCTCGGGAACACTTCAGAAAACCACTGTCAGTGAACACAGTTCATCGCTCCATCTATAAGTGCCATGCAAAGCAAAAGCCATATATCAACAACACCCAGAAACTCCGCTGGCTTCTCTGGGCCTGAGCTCATCTGAGATGCACTGATGCAAAGTGGAAAAGTGTCCTGTGGTCTGACGAGTCCACATTTTAAATTGTTTTTGGAAATCATGGACGTCGTGTCCTCCGGGCCAAAGAGGAAAAGGACTGTCCAGATTGTTAGCAGCGCAAAGTTCAAAAGCCAGCATCTTTGATGGTATGGGGGTGTGTTAGTGCCCATGGCATGGGTAACTTGCACTTCTGTGAAGGCACCATTAATGCTGAAAGGTACGTACAGGTTTTGGTGCAACATATGCTGCCACCCAAGCAACGTCTTTTTCAGGGACGTCTCTGCTTATTTCAGCAAGACAATGCCAAGCCACATTCTTGGCATTTTAATCCTTGAACCCGGTGGTGGACACCCCAGGTGAGAGGGTCCTACCGAGCATGGGCCTGTTGGACACCAGAGGCATCCGCCCGGAGTTCCTCGAGGCTCTGGATGTTGTGGGGCTGTCTTGGCTGACACACCTTTTCAAGATTGCGTGGATATCGGGGGCGGTGCCACTGGATTGGCAGACTGGAGTGGTGGTGCCTCTTTTTAAAAAAGGGGACTGGAGGGTGTGTTCCAACTACAGGGAATCACACTCCTCAGCCTCCCTGGTAAGGTCTATGCAGGGGTACTGGAGAAGAGAGTCTGGCTTATAGTCGAACCTCGGATCCAGGAGGAGCAGTGCAGGTTCCGCCCTGGTCGTGGAACACTGGACCAACTCTTCACCCTCTCCAGGATTCTGGAGGGTTCATGGGAGTTTGCCCTACCAGTCCACATGTGCTTTGTGGACCTGGAGAAGGCATTCGACTGTGTTCCCCGGGGTATTCTGTGGGAGGTGCTTCGGGAGTACTGGGTACAAAAGGCTCTTTGCTACGAGCCATTCAGGCCCTGTACAAACAAAGCTGGAGTTTGGTTCGCATAGCCGGCAGTAAGTCAGACTTGTTCCCAGTGAGAGTTGGACTCCGTCAGGGCTGCCCTTTGTCACCGATTCTATTAATACTTTTTATGGTATTTTATGGAATTTCTAGGTGCAGTCAGGGGATGGAAGGTGTCCGGTTTGGTGACCTCAGGGTCACATCGCTGATGTTTGCAGATGATGTGGTCCTATTGGGGACATCAGGCCGCGAACTTCAGCTTTCGCTGGGTCGGTTTGCAGCCAAATGTTAAGTGGCCGGGATGAGAATCAGTACCTCTAAATCCGAGACCATGGTTCTCAGGTGGGAAAGGGCGGAGAGCCCTCTCTGGGTCAGGGATAGGCTCTTGTCTGAAGTGGAGGAGTTCAATTATCTCGGGGTCTTGTTCACGAGTGATGGTACAAGGGAGCGGGAGATTGACAGGCAGATTGGTGCTGGGTCAGCAGTGATGCGGGCTCTTTACCGGTCTGTTGTGGTATAGAAAGAGCTGAGCCATAAGGCAAGGCTCTCGATTTACCGGTCGATCTATGTTACAACCCTCACCTATGGTCATGAGCTTTGGGTAATGACCGAAAGAATAAGATTGCGAATACAAGCGGCCAAAATTAGTTTCCTCCGCAGGGTGTCTGGACTCTCCCTTAGAGATAGGGTGAGAAGTTTGGTCATCCGGGAGGGACTCGGAGTAGAGCCGCTGCTTCTTCACGTCGAGAGGAGCCAGCTGAGGTGGTTCGGGCACCTGGATAGGATGCCTCCTGGACGTCATAGGCAAGTCCACATGGGAGGAGACCCCGGGGAAGACCCAGGACATGCTGGCGTGACTATATTGCCCAGCTGGCCTGGGAGCGCCTCGGAATCCCCCTTGGAGGGCTAGTGGAAGTGGCTGGCGAAAGCGAGGTCTGGGCCTCATTGCTTAGGATGCTGAGCCCGTGACCCGAACCCCAGAGAAGTAGAAGATAATGGATGGATGGATGGATGGATAGCTTAAAGCTCACTCATGAAATTGTCCCTTCTAGATTTTTATCTTGTTTTATTTTTAACTTTTATAGTTAATGTGCTACATGAATAAACTTGCCTTGTATATAACATCCAGTGTCCACAGCCCTTGACCTTCTGAGATGACTAATGAGAGCAGTGGTCTTGTACAAACACATCCAGAAAATGACCTTTTCTTCACTACAATAAATGAAGGTAAAACACAAACAAGACAGTATTACAGTGCTATTTGTTTTATACTCTTTACAGTTGCATTTCTAAGACATTTTAATGATTGTAGGAAGTATTTAAATTGCTGTAGTGGATACAATGTTGGAAAGCATTTCTATCGATTGGTGTTATGACGAATATCATATACCAAGGCTTATTATTCAGTAACCACATGGACTACAAAGCAATTTTGCTAAGTTGATTTTAGGTTCTAGAAGTAGAAGGTAAAATTATGGACCTCCTAGTGGGTCCTGGCCATTTAGAAGCTTAAGCTGGGGCAGGTTTATTGGCCCAGAGTCAAGTTTATCTACTCCTACAAAGCGTGTATCTAGCTTTGCGCTTGCTGAGGGTCATTGCTCACAGAAAGAGAGCTGTGTGGTTTTCAACATGTTTGATTCTTAGAAAAGATATTATGATAGGGAAGGCACTGAAAGTTATGCAACTTCCCTGATACAGAAAGTTTTTCCCACATCACCAGCTCTGCAGCTCTGAACTGAAGGAGCATTTGACAAGTAAGTCGTTTCCATTCAAATACAAACCAGATGTTCTTTATGTCAGTTCTATTTAACTTTTATTTATGTTAATTACTTGTGTATAAATGTGCTGTATGAATAGACTTGACTCACCTACATGATGCCTGATGGCCAATGAGAGCAGTGATTTTAGTGTACAAAATCTACCTCGTGTACTCAAACCTTTTAAAATATACAGAATAAAGATTGTTATTCCTGTCTATAAAGGAGATAAACTGGACAACATCAGCCTGTCTCTTTATCTCATCAGATCTGAATTTGATCTGGATTATTTAATTCAGATGTTTGAGTTCAGCTGTACAGATGCCAAATTTTGATGCATAGGACTGCAATAAGTTTCACATTATAGAAATAATAAGTGTATACGGCCTTATAAAAAGTTTGTGCGCCTCTTATCCAATGAGGTTTTGTTTATTTCCTAAGTGAACTGTGCATAACCTATGGTAGATTTTTTCCAATCCAAGTTAAACACTTCAAATAAATAAATATTTGCCAAAAAGTGAGTGACTAGTAGAGGACGTGGTAACTTCCAATTAAATGTTCATTTCTAATCAGTACTCAAGAGAAGCACAATTTTCTATTTTTGTTTGCTGCACAGAATCAAGAGCCACCATGAATTCAACCCCAGTGACACAGACAGATGTTGAAAATAAGAACAACACTACGAGTTCAACATCTTGCAGCAATGCAATGTGTATTTTTTATGTAGCAACTGAAATGATCATCTTCATCCTGGGTTTGGCTGGAAATGGTTTGGTGATCTGGATTGCAGGATTTAAGGTGAAGAAGTCAGTCGTCAGCACCTGGTACCTGAGCCTGGCAGTGGCTGACTTCATATTCTGCTCCACTCTGCCCTTCGTTGTGGTATATACAATCAGTAAAGACTGGACCTTTGGGGGATTCATGTGCAAGTTCAATTCCTTCATGATGTCGCTCAACATGTACAGCAGCATCTTCCTCCTCGTCATCATCAGTGTGGACCGCTGTGTGCTTGTTATGTTTCCTGTGTGGGCTCAGAACAAGCGCACCACAAGAAAGGCTTCAGTGACAGTCATCTTAGCTTGGATCATTGCAGCAACATTTAGTGCACCATCTGCTGCTTTTCGCGACATTCGTTATGATAATAACAGCCAGAAAACAATTTGTAGCAATAATATGGAACACTACGCTGCTATCATAGCCTGTCAATTTGTTTTTTTATTTATGGTCCCATTCGTGATCATTATCATTTGTTATATTTTCATCATTGGAAAGCTGAAGTCCAACCAGACAGTAAATTCCAAAAAGCCTGTTAAGATCATGACGGTGCTGATTGTCACTTTCTTGATCTGCTGGCTGCCATGTCAAACACTTTCTTTGATGGGATTATTCATGCCACCTAATTATCCTTTGGTCATTGCATATGTATTTAGTCTCATTCTTGCCCATGCCAACAGCTGTCTGAACCCATTTCTTTATGCATTCATGGGAAAAGACATTAAGGAGCACTGTTATGCTCTTTGGTCAAAAATTGAGAATTCATTCAAAGAGGAGGAGGATCAGAACACTGTCCAAGGAACAGATACCTCAAGCAGTTTACCCAGAGCAATCACCCTTTTCCAGTTTGTGCACCACAATTAATTCTTTTAAACAGAAAACATATGTTAGATTGCCATTGCATCAGCAATATGAAATATGAAAAATTTAAAAAATGAAAGAAAAAAAAAACCTTGCAAAAAACTTCATATTTTAACTCATGCAATTTTATGTAAGGGGCGTAGCTTAGCTTAGCTTAACATATAGCCTGCTCTATGTGGCTAAATTTGTGATCTATTGTAAAAGTTACATTTACCACTCATCACTTGAACATTCATTAAAAATATTTTTTCATTTTTCAGCACCAGAGTTCATCATTACACTTACGTTAAGAAAATTGCACTTCTGATATTAAATGCCGTATAATTTTAATTTCCATATGATCTAATTTTTAACAGGGTGACGACTAGGGGTGATATGATGTCTGGAACTCGTTACCTGTGTAATTGTCTTCATATATGCCGTTTCGTTTAACCCCAACCTTAGAGAGGAAAGCGAGGATTTCTTTATGTGGCCAAGTAAAGAACTTTCAAGTTTCAGCCTGACGAAGTTAGTTAATTTAGAGTAGCTAAAATTTTGTCAAAGTTTGACTGCACCCACTCCAGCCAGTGAGGCGAGGTAGTCCCACGGCACCAAGGATCAAGCCTTCCTCCGAGCATCACCCCCAACCTGCAGGCAGGTTGCCAACGGAGGGCCACCTCGTCGCCAGCTCCACTCTGTTAGGCCAAGGAGAAACCTCAGGCCGCAAGTCTTACTTCACGCCACACTCTGATCACCTCTGATCTGGTTTGTTTCTTTTCCTTTTTATTAATCAAAAGTTATCCAAGTGTAGTAACACATTTAGTCAATAAAATACCTTTTGGTTCAAGCATCCTCAGTGTGAGCGTGTGTCTCCATCCTGCTTTGATCTGTGGACAGAACTAAATCCAAGCCACTCTAACTTCTTTGAGTTTAAGCAATAAATCATATTCATAATCAGATTAAAATTGCAATAACCGCTACAGAGCTTTAAACACCAAGATCACCAATACTACTTCTGTCTTGCTTTGTTTTAACCTATTGTGTAATATAGTACAGCAAATTTAATTTGAAGTATAAACTGCAATAAAATACAGTTAATGGGATGCACAGCAAGGGATGCATATACTTTAACAACAAAGAAGCCATGGCCCGACTTAGTGATTTAAAGTTGGGCCAAAGAAATTTAGTCTCTTGTATTAATCCAGAGAAGCTTAACTTATTTTGCCTGTACATCTATCTGTATTACAATATACAATATAACAATAAACTTTCTTTGCTTCTTTTTCATTGGTCTAATTTTGTGCTTATTTGAACTCAACTCTGAGCCCATAAGACTGTTATCTGCAAATTTGTAAAAAATATGTAAAGAAAAGATTAACTGAGAGATACAAATCTTTTTTTCCTGGAAAGCAACATCTTCAAATTCCATTCATGGGAATAATGTGGATTTCTTGATTTAGTGAGCTATTTAGATGTTTCACTCACTCCAGTTTTAATATCTAGCCTTGCTGGCATTTCCTGAAGCAGTAACATATGCCATGTTACACACAATGACATCCCGTTTGGCCTTATAGAACAATGAGATGAATGTCTATGTAAACAAAGTATGTCAGGCTCTCACATTGTCTCAAGAGCTTCATCTAGAAAAAAAAATGAACATTCACATGCATATCATTACAATACTACCAAATGTTATACCAATCATTAGTATGGCAGTGTAGTAGCTTGTAGATGTGGATCCCCTATGCCTGCATAGGGCTAAAAGTTGGGCCTATGTTAATGAGCTAATGATACCCTCAAGTAATAAATAACTAACTTACATACGGAATGAAAGAAGTTAGTGTATGAACAAACTGTATTGTTAACCCATTCTTTATGCCCAGCAACCAAATTTGGTAGGATTAGAAAAATGCTGTAGAACTTGTTCTGATAGGTCTGTGACATTGGTGACAAGTGGTGACTACATGGGTAGTCATTGAGGGAAGACACTGGAGATTTCTTTGGCATGGGGGCAGTGGTTGTGGCCTTGAAACATGCTGGAACAGCTTTGTGAGATGTTGAAGATGTCTGAGAACATTCTCTAGCCTCTAGACTTCTTATTTATCTAATGTGTTGAAACAGGAAAAGACAAATGCATAGTGTGCAGGAAGTACTCTTTACTGACATTAAGGCCCTATAGCATATTAAGATAGGCTGATGAAAGATAGGGAAAAGACACAGCTTAGACCTCTGGGGCAAGCTCTGGGCCTTGGGGCCATAGCAATCTGCAAGTAGTAGTGGTGCTGTGGCTGTTGGGAGCAAGGAGGCGGACGCATGTGCTGAGGTAAGCGACGTTTATTTAGGGCAAATACAGAGTCATAGTCTAGACAGTCCAGGTCTAAACATCCAACACAGAGCAGGAGGGACAGACAATCCAGAATCAAACAAGCATGACCGAACATCCAAAAGGTCACAAACGACAAAGACCAACGACAACTAGTGGCAAACACAGGGCTTAAATAATCACAGGGTAAATGAGGAACAGGTGGGAACACAGGTGGAAACAATCAAGGGTGGAGTTACAAAACAAGGGGGCTGGACTAAAAAACCAAAACAAATGCACATGCAAGACCAGCAAGTAAACCCAAGCACATGGACAGGACAAAGGTAAATAAGCACATGAGGAGACTGGGAGGGGCCAATCGTGACAAGTGCCTTGGATGCAGCACAACTCACTCACAGCAGTACCTAGGAATAACTTGATAAACTGCTGAGGTGTCTTTACTCAAATTCACATTATTCTTTTAAATCTTGAAACCTGCCTTGTACAAATTTTCCATTCCACCCTAAGTAGTTCAGCAGTAGCAGACATCAGAATGTAACCACTGCATCATTTAAAGGAAATTCTGAAGTCACCTTTACCCTCGTATTTTCTGCCACTTTTCCAGTATAAAATAATAGCAAGTTATGGTGCAATAGCTAAGATGCAGGTAGCATAACTGAACACATTTGGGCAGTTTAGAACTAATGTTTGGAAAAGAAATGCAATGCGATCTCCTGCTGAAAAACTGACTCTGTGCCTAGTTCTTAGTAACTGGGCCTTTTTACACACTGCATTATTAACATGTGAGTAGGGGACTGGATCATGTTTTCACTTAAATACATGATATGACAAGTGACTCACCCCACGTGCTGATCAAACCAGCGATCTTCTGGACAGTATACAGAAATACTGAGTGGTGAGCCACTAATCTGATATGAGGTGCAGAACAGTCGATGGAAAGCAGGGACAGAGGAAAAACAAAGACTAAGTGATGGTCAACCAGTAACCCCAGGTAGTGAAGGTGAGTGCATTACCACTGAACTACTGAAGCAATGCTGGTGGGAAGCTCACAGAAAGATTGATAAACAAAAAGGACAAAAGCCAATTAAAGGAAGTGCCAGGACAGCGTCTTTAATCAAAAAAAGGGTTTCTATAAATAACAGGGAAAAGGAGCCAACACAAGTCACTAGCTCAAAAGAGTAAGAGATATCCAAAAATTACCATCTTGGCCAAGAGAAACGCACATTGCACCATGAAATCAAGACTGAGCAAAGAACGGTGTGTGAGCACCCCTTAAGTAGGGTGCCCACAGCTGTTGTCGCTCAGCCCTAATTACCATTTATTGGGTAGTGTGACATATTTAATTCTTTAATAGAATAAAGTCCCCTTTCAACATTTCTCTGAAGTCAATCTACATGTGCCCATCCTCAGTGTGTGTCTGAGATGCACATAACATAACATAATTCAAATTTATCATCAGTTTGTTGGTCTGCATCCTGTAGCAAATCAAAATATCATGAATGGAGTCATGAACTGATGTCATGTCGATAGCTGGTGGGAGGATTTTTAAAAGCACGCCTTATAATTTAGCCACTACTAACACAACTAAGACCATCACAATTGGATATTACTGTTAATCTAAATGGAGACTCATCTGGAAGAAATGTCAGAACAATCTTTCATATTAGGTACTATTTGTAGTAAATGAGCAAAGATTTGTTGACTAGGTATTTATTATTTTTCCTATAGACAAACAGTTATGTCTGGCTTTCTCATTAGATAATTAAATTTTCACTGTGACTCACTGTGTCAATGTTTGGAGCATATAAATAACTCGATGTTTGAGAAAACAGATCTGTGTCAAAAAAGAGAAGAGCTTGAGTATTAGTGAATAATTTCTTGAGCTCTAAAAACCAAGGCTGAAATCTTGGTGTTCTAAGAGACTCAGAACTCACATTTGCTAGCCTGTCAAAGCAGTCATCAAAACAGCCATGTGTCATCTTTAAAATATAGCTAAAACCAAGGGTTTGGTATCCCAACAAGACCTAGAGAAGCTCATCCAGTTTTATCTCCAGTAGGGTGAACTAATGTAATGGTCTCTTAAATGGACTCGTTCAGAATGTTACTGCTAAAGTTTATCCAGGGCTACAAGAACAGAGCACATTACACCAGTTCTAAACTCTTTAAATTTACTTCCAGTTTGTTACAGAATAGCTTTTAAAGTGCCGCTACTAGTCTATAAATCACTGAATGGTTTAAACCCAGAAAAAAAAAAACTCTTATCTCTCTCTTAGAGAGGCAGCCTACCCCCTGGGCAAATCGAGCAGGGACCAATTGACGGTGGTGGCGAGGAAGGAGGGGAACGACGAAACATCAGAATCTGAAAGCAGCAAAGCAGGTGTGTAAGTCAAGTCATTTTAACCGCTAAGTGATTTTGAAACGCAAAATTTGAAAAAGCAAATTGTATGCAGAGAGCAACAAATTCATGCTTATGTAAGGTGTACTGCAGTATTTATTGCATAAACATTAGATATAAAGGCTATTATACCTGCAAGATGTTTGTTTGGGCGACGGGCCCACACATGCAAGATGTTTGTTTGGGCGACGGGCCCACACATGCAAGATGTTTGTTTGGGCGATGGGCCCACACATGCAAGATGTTTGTTTGGGCGACGGGCCCTCACATGCAAGATGTTTGTTTAGGCGACGGGCCCTCACATGCAAGATGTTTGTTTGGGCGACGGGCCCTCACATGTATTGCGTTTGTTTGGGCGACGGGCCCTCACATGTATTGCGTTTGTTAGAGCGAAGTGCCCTCACATGTATTGCATTTGTTAGAGCGACGTGCCCTCACATGCATTGTGTTCATTAGGGCGTCGAGCCCTCACATGCATTGAAATCGAGGATAAGACCAAGATGGCGGCGCATGAACAACATGAGGCTCAGCGTCTCTCCAGAATCTGCTATTTAACGTTTTTTTATCTACTTTTGACTGGGCTATTCATCCCAAATTGCTCGGCGTTGCTGTTCTACAGCAGACAGGAGGTTCTGGACATCAGAACTCAAACCTCTGACAGTTTTATCGCCGATCTCCGACTCATTCCAGAGATCTCCAGAACACCGGAGGCTGCACACTCTTCCCAGCCAGGCGGAAGTGCACGCAGACGGCGCCGAGAACATAAACAAAGGTGGGGTAGGCGCGGAGGGCTACGAGCTAAGCTACGAGCTAAGCTAAAGATTATACCACACCGGCTGCCTTTACCCAGCATTTTCCTCGCCAATGTCCGTTCTCTGGCTAACAAAATGGACGAAATACGGCTCTGCATCACCAACGACAGACAGATTATGGATTCAAACGTCATGATTTTCACCGAAACATGGCTAAACAACGGCTGCCCGGACAACGCTATTGAGTTAGCAGGACGACACATACACCGATCTGATAGGATAGCAGAAGACTCCGGCAAGACCAGAGGTGGAGGTTTGTGCATTTATATTAACAACGCTTGGTGCACAGACTCTGCTACTACCAAGAGACAATGCTCACCTAATGTGGAATTTATCAAATGCAGACCTCATTATCTCCCAAGAGAAATAAACTGCATCATAATCACTGTAGCATATGTACCCCCGGACGCTAATGCTAAGCTGGCTATGAAAGAACTTCATGCAGCCATTAGCAAACAGACCAAACACCCTGAGGCTGCTTTTATTGTTGCTGGTGACTTCAACCACTCCAACCTGAAAACAGTCCTCCCCAGATTCCACCAACATGTCTCCTGCCACACCAGAGGGGACAAGACTTTGGACCATGTTTATTCAAACCTGCCTGTGGCATACAAAGCAACACCCCTCCCCCACATTGGACAATCTGACCATCTCTCCCTTTTCCTCACACCTCGATACTCACCACTCATCCAACATGTGAAACCCACTCTGAGGACAATAAAAGTGTGGCCAGAGGGGACAGATGCCGTGCTCCAGGACCGGTTTAAAAACACCGATTGGAATATGTTCACTCACACGGACTTGGATCAGTACGCCTCATCTGTACTGGACCACATCTCCACCACTATAGACAGTGTCACCACCCAGAAACAGATCACCTACAGATCAGATCACCAACCAAAAGCCTTGGATGAACCGGGATGTTCGTCTCCTGCTGAAGGCCCGCAACATCGCCTTCAGGTCGGGAGATGCACAGGCCTACAGTGCAGCCAGGGCTGAGCTGAAGAAGGGCATCAAAAAGGCCAAACACCACTACAAAGGGAAGGTAGAAGAACACAAAGCTTTCATTGACTCTTAAACATGTTTCTGCCTTAATTCTCTGTTATATATTACAAGCCCATTTAAAAAAAAAAAAAAAAAAAAAAGGGACGCTGTGCAAAATGTAAATGAAAACAAAATGGACTGATGTGCAAATCATTTAAACTCTACATTTAATTGAAAATAGTACCAAAACATATCAAATGTTGAACTATGAAATGTTATTGTTTTATTGAAAAATATATTGGAAAAAAGTTCAGCGTGCTGGGAAACAATGCTAATGTATAATGCCTACAACTAGCAGTGAGCTGTCATACACTATATGGACAAAAGTATTGGGACAACGCTCCTAATTATTGAGGTCTGGGGTTTAAGCCATGACTATTGCTAACAAGTGGATAAAATTAAGCACATTCAAGGATTCAAGGATTCAAGGATTCAAGGATTCAAGGAGATTTTATTGTCATTCGCATCACATGGTACATGAGGTGGAACGAAATTAAGATCTCATGGTCCAGTTTACACCCAAGAGCTGTTATTAAAATAGATAAATAAATAGAAAGTACACAAGAGAGGGAGAGTAGGAAGCATAGCCTTGCAGTTTCAATAGACAAATATTGGCAATAGAATCGGTCATACTGATGAGCTCAGGGACTTTAAACATGGCACTGTCATAGGATACCACCACTGCCACAAGTCAGTGTGTGAAATTTCTGTCCTGCTACATCTGCCCCGTCAACTGTAAGTGCTGTTATTGTGAAATGGAAGCAGCAAGGAGCAACAACAGCTTAGCAACAAAATTGCTGAAGTGCACACTGCCCATCATCTGTTTTAACACTCACTAAAGAGTTGCCTCTGGAAGCAACATCTGCAGAAGAACTGCATGTTAGTAGCTTCAGCAAATGGGTTTCCTTGGCTGAGCAGCTACACACAAGCCTAAGATCAATAGGCAATGCCAAACATAACTCTTGCAGTAAATCCATGCATCCATCCATCCATTTTCTAAGCTGCTTCTCCCTCGGGGTCGCGGGGGCAGTAAATCCAATGGATTTTAATAAATGCAAAGAAGAGCACCATTGATCGCCATTTTAATTTTGTCCTTTTGTCACCACAATAAATTCATTAGATCTAACTTGGCCACCCCATTGTGAAAGTTTAGGCTAGGTCCTTGTATGGAGGAATGATCAAGAAGAATCTCTTATTCCACCATTCATTGTACACTATGTAGTCAAATGTTTAAGTACTCCACTTGTCAGCATAATACAAGCACACTAGCAACAACATTTTTTACACAACTAGGATACTATAGTGACATACTAGCAACCACCTGGAAAACCACTACTAACCATCTAGCACCCACTGGGAACACCATTGTAATCCCCTTGAAAAAACTCCAGCAACAACCTTCAATACAACTGCTTAACAACACCCAGCAATCAGCTGGAGTCCCACAGCAACTGGCTAACAAAACCTCAGCAACCACTTAGCAACACCTCAGCAATCACATTGAACACCATTTCAACCACCCTATCAATACTTAGCATTAATCAGTCAATACAAATAATCACTTAAATGTAAAATAACCTAAAAACAACTGGACACAGCATAAGCAACCCTCTATATTTAACCAATCAATATAATATAAACCCAAAACAGTCCATGAGTGCTTTAACTGTTCAACATTCTTAGTTAAGTTTGTCAAACAAACTGTTGGTTCGCTCAGGAAATTTTCCTTCTAGATTCTGATCTCTTATATTCATAATGTTTCAATATAAAATCAGCCATTAGTAAATTCTCTTTTCCTCTAAGACATGTAAAAAACATCATACAAAGACTGAATAAAGTTTTATTCTGTATGTAGTTATCTGATCACATAATGTCTAGTTTCAATTAGAAAAATTATATTTTATCTGTTGTAGCAAGTATTTAAACTGTTGTATTAAAAATATTTTAAAGTATTTCTTTTATAGTTTTGCTTTTCTGTTGCTCTTTATATTTGTTGGCTTATTAATCATTAACTATGTGGGCTACAATAATACAAAGTTATTTAATTATTCTTAGATTATAGAAATGTGTGGGGCAGGTTTACGGGGCCCAGGCTCAAGTTAATCTAGCCCTGCATGGCATGTAACTAGATTTTTGCTTGCTGAAGATCATTTTTCAGCAGAAACGACTGTGTGGTTTTCAACTTTAAATTCTTAGAACTAAACTGAGCACAGAGAGGAACTGAGTGTTGATACATTTTCCTGATAGATAAAGTTTGTCCCTCAACATAAGCAACGAAACCATCAGCTCTGCAGCTCTGAACTAAAGCAGACATCAACAGGTGAGTAGTTTTCATTCAGACATGAACCAGATGTTCTTTATGCTGGTTTTATTAAACTTTAATGATGTAAATGTTGTGTATAAAAGGTGCTATATAAATAGATGAGAGAAGTGGTCTGTAGCATACAAAATCAGAATATACAGACCGCAATTACATGTTTATGCTGTGTCTCTATTGGGGAGATTAACATCAGCTTCTCAGTTTTTCTCTGAGAAGAGTTTGACTTCATTTACTTGATTCAGATGTTCCACAGTACAGCTGCCAAAGTTCAGTGTATAGTGCAGCAATGCTATAAAACTCACAATACATATACTATATGTATAACAAGTCGGCTGTAAAAGTTTGTGCTTTCCTACTCAAATGACAATGTTTTATTGATTTAGGTGACAATAAGATAACACATTCTCTATAGAAAACACACTTCTGCAGATTTTAATGCACAATTGCTGTTTGCTTGCTGGATTTAACAAATTAAATAATTAACAAAACAAAACAAAAAAAAGTGTATAAACTGTGCAACCATTATAGTAAATTATAAATCTTTATCCTAATGGGAAAAACTTAGTAAATACATAACAATTTGCATCAGTGTGGACCGGTGTGTGATTGTTATGTGGTCTGTATGGGCTCAAACCCAGTTCACTCTAAACAAGTTCTCTGTGATGGTCATGCTAGCTTGGATCATCTCACCATCGGCAGTTTTCCTAGACATGAATGAGCTTGAAACAGTTTCTTTTTACATTTACACCAATTCTCAAACTGATATTGCTACTGTAGCATGTCGATTAATTTTTTTTAATTGATGGTCCCATTCTTGATCATCTGTTATTTTGTGATCATATGAAAATTGAAATATAACAAGACAGTGAAGTCCAAAAAGCCATTTAAAATCATGATGGTGCTGATTGTAACTTTCTTGATCTGCTGGCTGCCACATCTGTTATTTTGATGGATTTATGCTCTGATGTTACTTGCTAATGCATATAGCATGCTACTAAATTACTGATTCCAAGCTGAGCCAAAGAACTTTCACTAATCTTTTGTATTAGATCCAGGCGCATTCTGCATAAACAATTGTGTAATTGTAAGAATATGTTATCACTCTTAAATAAAAACACATACACTATGTTTCCAAAAGTATTCACTCACCTATTCAAATCAATGAATTCAGGTGTTCCATGGCCACAGATGTATAAACCCAAGCACCTAGGCCTGCAGACTGCTTCTAAAACATTTGTGAAAGAATGAGTCGCTCTCAGGAGCTCAGTGAATTCCAGTGTGGTAGTGTGATAGGATGCCACCTGAGCAACAAGTCCAGTAATGAAATTTCCTCACTACTAAATATTCCACAGTCAAACTGTCAGTGGTATTATAACAAGTGGAAGTGTTTGGGAATGACAGCAATGTAAACAGCCACGTAAAATGACAGAGCGGGGTCAGCGGATGCTGAGGTGTATAGTGCACAGAGGTCACCAACTTTCTACAGAATCAATCACTACAGATCCCCAAACTTCATGTGGCCTTCAGATTAGCTCAAGAACAGCATAGAGATCTTCAGGGAATGGGTTTCTATGGCTGAGCAGCTGCATCCAAGCTTGACATCAAGCACAATGCAAAACGTCGATTGCAGTGGTGTAAAGTGCCAGCACTGGACTCTAGGGCAGTGGAGACATGTTCTCTGGAGTGACAAATCATGCTTCTCCATCCGGCAATCTGATGGATGAGTCTGGGTTGCCAGGAGAACAGCACTTGTCTGAATGCATTGTGCCAAATGTAAAGTTTGGTGGAGGGAGGGGTTATGGTGTGGGTTTTTTTTTTTCAGGAGTTGGGCTCGGCACCTTAGTTCCAGTGACTAAATGACTAAACACAAAAAGGAGTGCAGTGAAATATTAATGATTTGTCTGGTGTATAGAAAATTGTTCAGGTGGCTATGACAACCATGACTGAGTAATCCTGAGCGATGGGCTTTAACAAACGAAACATTTATGTTCTTTGATCATAGATTCAAACGTATTTAGTGACAAACCCAATTCCAAAAAGTTGGAACTGGAAGTAAAATGAAAGATAACATTAAAGCATTTCTAAATCTATTTTAAGCTTTAGTTGAACCAAAACAGTACAAAGAAAAGAACACCTTACAAAAACGTTGGGAAATGTATCCAGTAGATTTCAACTCCTTTATGGGCAAGGATGTGTTGAGGCTGGTCACTTTGCCCAAAATGCATCAGCCAAAAATCCAACAGTTTAGAAAGTATTCCATCAGTAATTCCATCAGCAAACGATTGCAAGGATTTAGGTATTCCACCCCCAATGGTGCAGAACATCAAATAATTCAAAGAATCAAGAGAATTATGGCCATAAGCTACAAATAAATGCCCTTGAACTTTAACCTTTCCGATGTCATTACATTAAGTACTAGCTTGTTTTTGTGATTGAGATCACTCAATTTGCTTGCGAATACTTTAACAAATTTTGTCAGTGAACAGCATCTGTACTGTATCCACAAATACATTACACAGAGAATGTCATAGGTCACTAGTGTTCAGAAACACCACCGACTTCTCTGGGCCTGAATTTATCTGAAATGGACTGATGCACAATGGAAACATGCGCTGTGGTCTGATGAGTCAAACTTTCAGATTATTTATGGAAATAACTGACTTTGTGTTTCCTGAAACAAAAAAGTAAAGGACCGTCCTGATTGCTAGCAGCAGAATGTTCAAAAGCTAGGGCCTTTCATGGTATGAGATCCTGCACATCTGTGTACACATTTCGAAGAAAAAAAAAAAGCCTTTTCTGCACCCATGTTTATGTCAACATGACAACACCAAACCACATTCTGCCTGACTTGCAACAGCATAGTTACATAATCAATGAAAGCGAGTACTAGAATGGCCTGCCTGCATTCCAGAACTCTCAAATTTAAAATGTATGTATTATTAAGCTCAATAGATGAGATCAAAACCCCAGTATACTTGGATAGCTGAAGATTTGTATCACAGAAGAATGGCAAAAAAAAAGCTCTGTTTTCAAAAATAGATTGGCTTGTGCCCTCAGACCTGCACATGATAAGTGCTGTTTAAAGGAAAGATGTCGTAACACAGTAAACGTTTTGGGAATGTGTTACAGACATCAAATGTGGATGTCAGGACTGGACAGAAGTCACATTCACAGATTATTAAACAGGCACTTTAATAAAGGGCTTAGCCACAAAAGCGGTGGTCAAAAACAGTCCGAGTCAGCAACAGCAAGAAATACAAGTAGTAAGGGGGCATACCAGAAGACGAAGTAGCTAACCCAGGCAAAGATCCCAAACCGGAAAACAGTCAAAATGGGAGAGGCAAAACACGAGAAAACATACAGACAAAGAACGCTTCATAACGCTAGTGAGTTAGTCAAAACTTTGCAAAGAACTGACCATAAGGGTGAGTATATATAGGCTGAGGCACAGGTGACAACACTCAGTAATCAGGAGACTGAGAGTGAGTCAATAGCATTCTGGGAAATGGAGTCCTGGTCAGCTTGGGGTCTGAAGGGCAGCATGACAGTGGAATGCATATATATATATATATATATATATATATATATATATATAAAACAAAAAAGTTAATTTAAAAAAGTTAATTTAAAAAAGTTCATTTAAGATCAGTATGTAAGTTCTCATGATATCACATGTTTAATATGTCAAAACAATACTATTAGCAGAAATATTGTCATATATTTACATACATACAGACTAAATTTCAGAAGTGTTTCCATTAAAGCCTTAACCTGGTTTTATTGTTAACTGACCTACAAAAAGAGTAAAATTACACATAACTCAATTTTTATGTAACTATATTAAACTAAATATACTTGTTCTTTTGGGATAAAGACTCAATCTATTATATTGTGTCTTGTTTTGGCTTCCACTGTTTGGATGTTTTGTGCTGGTTAAAATCATCTGCGCAATGACTCAATAATGTAAATGTCCATCACATGGCAAGTAAAGTTGATAGTAGGCTAAATGAGTTTAATATAATCACTTTCATTTTTCAATTCCATTCAGTGCCCATTGGAATAAACATTTATCATTGTTTATGTATGTTTGTGTCAGTTGTCATAATGGGCTAATGAAGTTGTTGTGTGCCCTACGGTGAAGTGTTACCACATTTCCCCTTTCATAAGGAGACCTCAAGTTGAGAACTGTTCCTTGCCAAAAGAGCACAGTTGGCCTCACTGTCTCTTGCTGGGCAGGATGGTCCTCTGTCTCTCCACATCACTCTGTATCAGACTAGTCAGCAAGGCCTTCTATTAGGCAACATAGCAGAATTGGCAGTGAATGTTCTCCTCCATGCGGTGATGCAGGTACAATGCAATATACAATACTAATGAAATATAATGTAACACAGGACATTTAACACCAGACATTCCATACACTGGAAGTCTGTCCTGGGGTGAAGACACACAAACTTTGTATTCACCTGAAGGAGTTATTCTCCAAATGATGAAAATGCTTTGATATGTACAAGTAGCACTCAGACCCTAGTGAGGGAAAGTCTTGTCCCTAGACTGGAGGTAAGAGTAAGCTGTGTTAATATAGTATGAAAAGATATACCACTCTGCTGAAGTTTACTTGGCCAAACATTTCTGGTTACTGTACCTGTAGCAGCTCATTGATCTTATCCTGTAGGTTTAGGTTAGGAGCTTTCAGTGATTGGCAATCTTCTCCATAACACTCAACGGTGTATGGTAATGACAAGAGAGCAGAATGGTACAAAACTACTAGGAGAAGGAGAAACTCCCTGAAACTATGTATCGAGATGCAGGACACTTCCCTGAGGTCAGTACCACTAGACGAGGAAGAGCACCTTACCAAAGCTTGAAACATCAGTAGCTTCTTCAGTACTGTAATACATTGCCAGACTGCAGATTCAGGACCCTGAAAATCCAGCTGACAGTGCTGCCTCAATGTTAGGGCCCCTGTGGTTGCAGTCCATATTATGCTTCTTGTGAAATCTGTTTTGAAACCAGGGGCACATCAGCTGTGAGGGCTTAGTGTGTGCCGCTACCATGAGGGCCCAAATTTGGGGCCCCACATGTGCCCCCAGGTTTCACAACTGATTGGGGCTCCACTATGGGCAGCCCACAGTAGGCCAAAGTTTTAGCCCACAGTGGCCTCTGCTACAGTTAACACTGTATATTTTAATCAGTCACTCTTAACAGGACTATCTGTGTTTCTTTGCTGAGCTGAGTAACTGCCCATCCTGTATGGTCTGATACTGTTGTTTCATCTGTCCTAATCGAGTGCCTACTCCTCACCAGTCAGTTTGACTACCATGGAATTTCTGCTGCAAAATGCTGTGCAAACCTGATCTACATCCCACTGACCATCCTGATGGATACTGCTGAATATTTTTAATCATAGTGAAGTATATCCTCACAGTCATACCTTATCCTCTGCTGTTATTGTGTTGCTGTGTAGTGTCAAGAGGATGGGTTCTCCTTTTGATTCTTGGTTCTTATCAAAATCCTGCTCTTAGGGAGTTTTTCCTTGCCACTTTTGTGACTGGCCTGCTCATGGGGGTTTTCTATAAAACTGCTTCATTAGAATACCTGTTAAAAAGCACTATATAAATAAACTTCACTTGACTTGACTTGATTAAAGGTTTATGGTGCTGAGGGTGAAGTTAATCTACCCCTACATAGCGTGCATCTAGCTTCATGCTTACTGAGGCTCATTTCTCAGCTAAAGGCTGTGTGGTTTTCTACTTGTTAAACACTTAGAACTAAACTGAGAACAGAGAGGAACTGAACGTGAAAACATTTTCATGATAGACAAAGACTGTCCCTCATCATAAGCGACAAAACCATCAGGTCTGCAGCTCTGAACTGAAGCAGCCATTGACAAGTGTATCTTTTTGATTCAAATACAAAACGGATGTCCTCTCTGCTGTTTTATTTAGAATAGCTGTTGTTAGCATACAGAATTACCCTTGTGTACCAAAACCTTTCAGAATTGTATGATATAGAATACCATCAGATATTCATGTTGTGTCTCTTTCTCATGGAGATGGACTGGATGACACTGGTTTCTTAGTTTATCTCTGCACAGTTGATTTTGACTGGGTTTATTAGACTTAGTCTTGAGTTCAATAATACAAATGCCAAATTTCAATTTCAGAAAGATGAAATTTGACCTGTGCAAAACTTATGGCACAATTCATATTTTATCCAATAGTGAAAAAGCAGAAATACATACATATTTGACCTAACAAAGGTGCATTTATTTTTACTTGATTTCTTGCTCTCTTCGATTTTGTTTCATGCACTTTATCAGTACTCAACAGATATACACTTGTTTTGTTTTTGTTGTTATTCACAGAATCAAGAGGCATCATGAATTCAACCCCAGCGGCAGAAACAAAGAACCACACTATGAGTCAGACATCGAGATCATCATCCTGCAGGGATGCAGAATGTATTTTCTACGCAGTAGCAGAAGTGATCCTCTGTGTCCTGGGTATTGCTGGAAATGGTTTGGTGATCTGGATTGCAGGAATTAAGGTGAAGAAGTCAGTCGTCAGCACCTGGTACCTGAGTCTGGCCATGTCTGACGTCATATTCTGCTCCACATTGCCCTTCAGTGTCGTCTATGTCGTCAATAAAGACTGGCCTTTTGGGTTTTTTATGTGCAAGTTCAGGTATTTCATCTTGTGGCTCAACATGTACAGCAGCATCTTCCTCCTCGAGCAAACATGCATCTACAGATACAAGTCTAAGAAAAATTATATTGCCACTGTAACATGCCGATTTGTTTCTTCATTTTTGATCCCATTTCTGATCATTTTCATCTGTTATGTTCTCATCATTAGAAAGCTGTTCAACCAGAGGGTGAGGTACAAAAAGCCCTTGAAGATCATGACTGTGCTGATTTTTGCTTTCTTGATCTGCTGGCTACCATTTCACACTGTTTTTTTAGTTAAATTATATAAAAAGTATAATTTATCAATAACCATAAAGCGATTTAGTTTCATTCTTGTCAGTGCCAACAGCTGCCTGAACCCATTTCTTTACGCATTCATGGGGAAAGATGTTAAGGAGCAATGTTACGCCTTTCGATCAAAGATTGAGAACGCAATCAAGGAGGAGGAGGACCAGAACACCAGCCGAGGGACAGCTATTACTACCTCTGGTGAAAGACAACATTCAACTAGTATTTAATTAGCATCAAAAAAGACAAAAAAATGTTCAGTTATTTTTTCTTTTAAAAGCGCTTTGTTTCAAGCCCTCAGTTATTATTGAATCTTCAAAAAAAGACTTTTTTAAAATGTTCTATATTTCAGTGGAGAGCTCTGCCAGATCTGTACTTTTTTTTTGAGGAAGAAAAGGGAATCAGCAGCTCTCTTTCGCTTTTTTGAATGCATGACTTTAACAAATAATGAAAAGAATTAGGTTCATATGTAACAGCTGACAGAGAAGAATTTAAAAGGAAGATGTTCAAGTAGATAAAGTTAACATGGGTAATGTGGTAACCCAAATGGGGGCCATAGAACTTTCACTTATCCAGATATTGTATTGTATGAGATCCAGCTGCATTCTGCATAGACATTTATGTTAAGAATATCTAATCATTCTGTTCATTTAAAACTTAACCTCTATTAACTTGTATGTCTTCTTGTGTTACAATACATAGAGTAGAAATAAACTGTACTTGACCTCAGCTTCTGTGCCATCATTTTTATTTTGTGCTGCTCTCTGCAAGCAATCTAGGAGGACAAAAATATGTGAAGAATATCATCAAATGGGGTCAGGAATACTTTGACAAGCCACTGTGAAAACACCACCCATAGCTACATGCAGAAATACTTTCCACAGTGGAAGTCATATGTCAACAGCGTCCAGAAACACCGCTGACTTCTTTGGACTCATTTGAATAGGACTGATGCACATTCGACACATGCATTGTGGTATATAGAGCCAACGTTTCAGATTGTTTAAGGAAATTCTTGTTGTTTTCTATGAAACATAGAAATAAATGACCATCCTAATTGTTAAAAAAGTTTAAAAGCTAGGCTCTGCCATGGTATTAGGTATTAGATATTAATGGATATACTGCACATCTGTGGAACTACCGTTAATGTTGAAAAATATTTGCACATTTTAGAGCAATAGATGCTGCTTTTATGCACCCATGTTTATTTCCACATAACAACACCAGGTCATATTCTGCTTGTGTTAAAATAGCATTACTTCCTCTTTAAGAATTTCACCTTTTTTTGCCACAATCATTGCAATCGTCAGGGCCTGGATTTAGTGGAGATGATTAGTACAGTGGTTGCCACAAGTTTCACACTTGACAAACTCCTGAGGTAACTTTACTCAAAGTTGTGAATTCTCCTTTTCCTTTTGAATTCTTGGAAGGTGCCTTGTTATACAAATTTTCAGTTCCAACTGATGCATTGGAAACAAACACCAGAACATAACCACTGCACCAATTTTCCAGGATAGCACAATAGCAAAATGTGGTAAACTAGCTAATAATAGTGCAAGTAGTGTAACTGATCACATTTGAACTTGCTTCATTCTTCAAGTCTCCTGAAAGTATTGTGGCTTTCATATGTTTTACTGGCAGTTCAGAAACACTGTTTGGAAAAGAAATGCAATACTCAGCGCCCCTGCTGCAAAACTGCCCCTCTGTGCCTAAATCTGACTAATAGTCCTGTTTACACCTTGCATTAACATGTGTCTTTGGTCACTGGATTATGATCAGATTTCACTTGAATGTATGAAAAGCCAGGTGTAAACAGAAAGTGTAGCGATACCTTGTGCTTGAGTTACAATCAAATCACTCAAACCATGATTGGAAGTGGTAAAAGGTGGACCTTTATCACATTTTAAACAAGTGTTATCGGAATTCATTTCTGTTATTCATAAACAATTATGTCAGGAAAAATACGTCTGCTGGGTGCTGACTGGTGGGGTGAGAGAGCAAACAAAGAAAGGAAAGATGGACGATACCTCAGGCTGTAATTCTCCAAACCAAGAGCCTTTTTTTACTCCGGGCTAATGAAAGCATCCAAGCTGAGCTTATATCATGACAAACAAAATGTGATCTACAGTAAAATAGAAATGATGTATGTGTTGACATGATTTTTACATATGAAAAATGCAACCCAATTACAACTTTTCAAAAAAAAGTGGGAAAAAAAAGAAAAAAGGAATGCAATGACATGCAAATCATGTAAAACCATATCTTCAAAGGAAGGTACAAAGACTCATTTTATGATGAAATAGTGGATTTCATCAACACAGTTTTCTTTCATCTTCTAACAGCATGGACTTTCAGCATAATGTAGGTGTTTTAATGTTTGCCTCTCCGCAGATGTTCACTTGCGCTCATATTGTTTCTTCAGCACAAGCTGCTGTTAAAAATGGCAGGCCATAAAATGATACAAAATATTTGCATTTGTTTATAGTTTGTGATTAAAAGGAAAAGAAAGATCTATTCTTCTTCAGCCCATAATTCTCAGGATTTTAGGATCAGCACGTCATTAAGGAGAAAGAACTTTGTTTTTGTTTAAAAAAGTTAACTTTAGCCTCTATCCTTTCTCGTTATAAATAAATGGTCCTTAGAATGGAAAAGACTGTGCGCCATTTTGCAAAGACATGACCTGGAGCTGATGGAGCAACAGATCACAAAATTCTCATGTGGAATTTGATGTCTGACCTGGAGGAAACATCAGGAAGTGATTTCAAATGCTGAACATAATTGAGAGAAATAGGTAACATATGTAGCTATGGATGTAGTATATAGAGCAATGGATGGAACTCAAAGGGGTCATCAAAGAAGAATCTGAGTAAAAACTGAGAAGAATGAAAAGGAGAAAGAAATCAGCGTGGGTGTCTGATGATAAATGAATCTCTAAAAAAAAAAAAGAGAGAAGCAAAGCCAAAATCAAGAATGACAAAGATCTTGTAATAGAGCTAAACTGTGAATTTCAGAGAGCTGCCAGGATGAACAAGAACTAATACTACAACTGCACAACATCTGTAAAGATATTGACAAATAAAACAAACATGGAAAATAAGGGAGTGAAAAAAATGGTTTCAGCCATGAGTTAACACTGTAAGAGATGACAACAGACAAAACTTAACATATTAAATAAAAGTAAAAAAAGGTGGAAGGAATACACAGATCATATCTACAAAAAGGGTGTCAATTGCCAATATACTTTTATTAATGTCAGCTACTCAGGAGCTAGTACTAGAAAATGAACTGATGAAGCCATGAGAGCCACAGGAACTGATAACATTGCCACAGGAACATTTCATGATTCTGAAAAAGATTCAGTTAAAAAGAAACCATTGCTCAATTTCCCCATACATCATCCTGAAGATCATTCGACACAGATTAGACACTTGACGACACTGATCTGGAGAAATGCCAGATGTGCAAGAGGAACGAGAGATATTATTGTAGTTGTATGTTGGATCATTAAAAATGCCAAGGAGTTCAAGAAGTCAATATTTGTTTCATTGACTACAGCAAAGACAGTGCAAAATTATCGAATGTCCTCAGGAAAATGGGAATGCCAGAGAATGCCATAATCATTTTAATAAGGAATCTTAGGACACAGTCAGGACAGAAAATGGACAAACGAACTGGTCCCACATTGGCAAAGATGTTAGCCAATGCTGCACACTGTCACCAAACACGTACAACAGGACAGGAAAAATATAGATGCCTTTGACATTTGGTGCTGGTGAAGGCTTTTGAGAGTACTTTGGATAGCAAAGAAAACAAATGAATTAATCAATAAACAGGTCAAGTCTCACTTCTCACTCCTGATGTCTGATGTAATAGTTCTTCAACACACATAAATGCAGAGGATGAAGGCCTGACTTACCTTTAAAGATCTAAATTAACAATATATGTTAATCCAAATAACCATTCAAGCTGAGATCCAATGACTTTACATCTTTTTAAGTGCATAGGAAGTAATTACAGCCCTGACATGCTGGAAAAATCACTAGAGTCTGGTCGGTTAACAGCTTAGAACCAGAACTAAACATACTGATGCAGCCTTCAGCAACTTTGCTTCAGTCAGGTGGAATAAATTCCCAGAAACTGTCAGATGGGTGCCCTGTGCTTAATAATCAACATAGCTAGCTCTAATAATCTACTTTGATAGGCAAATTGGTGGGAATACTGGTAAAAGCCTTAACGCAGGACTTGACAGACATTAAAACCAGGAACAAAATCACTTTCTGCTTTTTCTAGAGTACTACATTTAAACTTTAAAAGTACATTTAAACATTATTTTGTTAGTAATTTACCCATATCTGCCAACTTTAAAAAATTATGATCATTTGTCAATTTAAGTCTGCACATATAAATTGACTTATATATTACAAAAATACACTGAAAAAAGTGATGGATTTAATATACTTGATTCAAATGTTTACATAATTTCCTCATTAAAATACAGAAATAAAATAACTCACTTTGTCTTACAGTTTACTTACAATACACTTCACAACTGCTGTATCTTTTCAGAATTATTAGCTTATTTGCTGAAAGCTCACTCATGAAATTGTCCCTTCTAGATTTTTATCTTGTTTTAATTTTAACTTTCATAGTTAATGTGCTACATGAAAAACTTGCCTTGTATATAACATCTAGTGTCCACAGCCCTTGACCTTCTGAGATGACTAATGAGAGCAGTGGTCTTTTACAAACACATCCAGAAAATGACCTTTTCTTCACTATAATAAATGAAGGTAAAACACAATAAACAAGACAGAATTACAGTGCTATTTGTTTTATACTCTTTACAGTTGCATTTGTAAGACATGTTTTAATGATTGTAGGAAGTATTTAAATTGCTGTAGTAGATAAAATGTTGGAAAACATTTCTAACTATTGGTGTTATGACAAATATCATGTACCGAGGCTTATTACTCAGTAACGACATGGACTACAAAGCAATATTGCTAAGTTGATTTTAGGTTCTAGAAGTAGAAGTTTGGACCTGCTAGTGGGTCCTGGCAATTTAAAAGCTTAAGCTGGGGCAGGTTTATGTGGCCCTGGGTCAAGTTTATCTACTCCTACAAAGCATGTATCTAGCTTTGTGCTTGCTGAGGGTCATTGCTCACAGAGAGAGCTGTGTGGTTTTCAACATGTTTGAGTCTTAGAACAGATATTATGATGGGGAAGTCACTGAAAGTTATGCAACTTCCCTGATACAGAAAGTTTGTCCCTCATCACCAGCTCTGCAGCTCTGAACTGAAGGAGCATTTGACAGGTAAGTCGTTTCCATTCAAATACAAACCAGATGTTCTTTATGTCAGTTCTATTTAACTTTTATTTATGTTAATTACTTGTGTATAAATGTGCTGTATGAATAGACTTGACTCACCTACATGATGCCTGATGGCCAATGAGAGCAGTGGTTTTAGTGTACAAAATCTACCTTGTGTACTCAAATATTTTAAAATATACAGAATAAAGATTTTTATGTTATTCCTGTCTATAAAGGAGATAAACCGGACAACATCAGCTTGTCTCTTTATCTCATCAGATCTGAATTTGATCTAGATTATTTAATTCAGATGTTTGAGTTCAGCTGTGCAGATGCCAAACTTTGATGCATAGTGGAGCACTACAATAAGTTTCACATTATAGAAATTATAAGTGTATGCAGTCATATAAAAAGTTTGAGGTTTGTTTGAGGTTTTGTTTATTACCTAAGGGAAAATAATACACTTCTGCATGTTTTAATGCAGTTTCTGTTTATTTCCTTGAATTTGTCATAGTGGAGAAAATGTGAACTGTGCATAACCTATGGTACATTTTTTCCAATCCAAGTTAAACACTTCAAATAAATAAATATTTGTCAAAAAGTGAGTGCCTAGTAGAGGACGTGCTTACTTCCAATTAAATGTTCATTTCTTATCAGTACTCAAGAGAAGCTCAATTTTCTATTTTTGTTTGCTGCACAGAATCAAGAGCCACCATGAATTCAACCCCAGTGACACAGACAGATGTTGAAAATAAGAACAACACTACGAGTTCAACATCTTGCAGCAATGCAATGTGTATTTTTTATGTAGCAACTGAAATGATCATCTTCATCCTGGGTTTGGCTGGAAATGGTTTGGTGATCTGGATTGCAGGATTTAAGGTGAAGAAGTCAGTCGTCAGCACCTGGTACCTGAGCCTGGCAGTGGCTGACTTCATATTCTGCTCCACTCTGCCCTTCGTTGTGGCATATACAGTCAGTAAAGACTGGACCTTTGGGGGATTCATGTGCAAGTTTGGTTCCTTCATGATATCACTCAACATGTACAGCAGCATCTTCCTCCTCGTCATCATCAGTGTAGACCGCTGTGTGCTTGTTATGTTTCCTGTGTGGGCTCAGAACAAGCGCACCATAAGAAAGGCTTTAGTGACGGTCATCTTAGCTTGGATCATTGCAGCAACATGTAGTGCACCACCTGCTGCTATTCGAGAGATTAGTTATGATAATAACAGCCAGAAAACTATTTGTAGGTATTACAATAATAAGGAACAATATGCTGCTATCATAGCCTGCCGATTTGTTTTTTCATTTATTGTCCCATTCGTGATCATTATCATTTGTTATATTTTCATCATTGGAAAGCTGAAGTCCAACCAGACAGTAAATTCCAAAAAGCCTGTTAAGATCATGACGGTGCTGATTGTCACTTTCTTGATCTGCTGGCTGCCATTTCAAACACTTTCTTTGATGGGATTATTCATGCCACCTAATAATCCTTTGGTCATTGCATATGTGTTTAGTCTCATTCTTGCCCATGCCAACAGGTGTCTGAACCCATTTCTTTATGCATTCATGGGAAAAGACATTAAGGAGCACTGTTATGCTTTTTGGTCAAAAATTGAGAATGCATTCAAAGAGGAGGAGGATCAGAACACTGTCCAAGGAACAGATACCTCAAGCAGTTTACCCAGAGCAATCACCCTTTTCCAGCTTGTGCACCACAAGTAATGTCTTTGTTAGATTGCCATTGCAGCAGCAATATGAAATATGAAAAAAAAAAACAATCTCGCAAAAAAACTTCATATTTTAACTTACGCACTTTTATGTAAGAGGACTAGCTTAGCTTAACATATAGCCTGCTCTATGTGGCTAAATTTGTGATATTTTCCCCATCTATAGTAAAAGTTCCATTTACCAGTCATCACTTTTGAACATTCAATAAAAATATTTAACATTTTTAAGCACCAGAGTTCATCATTACCCTTAAGTTAACTATATAAAAAATTGCACTTCTGATATAAGATGCCGTATAATTTTAATTTCCAGATGATCTAATTTTTAACAGGGTAATGATTAGGGGTGATATTAGACACACATTGAGATTTTGGTGTTTTTCCAAAGCACAAAAATGTAAATAGTGTTTGGTTGCTAGAACTAAGATTGGCAACCCATGCTGTAATGCACAGAAGGGTTCTCGATCTCTGCCAATCTGTTTCGAGTTAGCTTGGGAGGTTTTGTATCAGCTGCCATGGACATTGAAATATAGATCACAAATACTATTTCTCTCTTTGCTTTGTTTTACCCTATTGTATTATGTAATGTGCTTGTAATTAAATTAAATTTTAATTTGCCGTACTATAAACCGTGATAAAATACATTTAATAGGATGCACAGCATGGGATGCATGCCCTTTTCAGCAGCAAAGTAGTTCTTAACTTATCTTGCCCTAACCCTGTATATCTATCTGTATTACAATACACATTATAACAGTAAACCTGATTTCTGCTTCTTTTTCATTGGTCTAATTTTGTACTCATTTAAACTCAACTCTGAGCCCATAAAGCTGTTCTCTGCAAATTTAGAAACAGATGAAATTCAGTGCGTTCTGTATTGCAACATAGACCTCACTATTTAACTGCTACAGAATAAAAAGAAGATGTGTATCAGAAAGATTAACTGAAATATACAATCTACAAATCTGTTTTTCCTGGAAACCTCTTCAAATTCCATTCACAGGAATAATGTGGATTTCCTGATTTAGTGAGCCATTTAGATGTTTCACCCACTCCTGTTTTAATGTCTAGCCATGGTGGTGTTTCATGAAGCAGTCACATATGCCATTTTACTCCCAAATCCCCTTTAGCCTTATAGAACAATGTAAGGTAAATGTCTATGTCAACAAAGTACGTCAGGCTCTCACGTTTCAAGTTAAAGTTTATTTGTCATTTGCACAACATGACAGGACATTTATACATGGAAATGCTTGTGGTGAGGCTCAGGTAATCACTCTACAGGAAATAAATAAGTAAAAATACAAGAAAAATAAACTGAAATATATTAAATATACACAAAATCTACAAAAGATATAGAGAAAATATACATAAAATATAGAGACAACACACATTTTAAAGTGGTTTAAGTGACTTAGTGTTTTTGTCCTTTAAAGTGACTTAGTGTTAAGGTGTTATTATCCATAGCAGAGATGATATGATATAGTAATAATACTGACAGAGTGACTGAGTGAAATGGTAGTTGGGGAAGGACTCACAGCTTGCTCAGAAGTCTAACAGCCTGTGGGTAGAAACTGTTCATTAACCAGGTTGTTCTAGCCTGTATGCTACAAAATCTCCTGCCTGATGGCAGGATGGTGAACAGGCAGTGGGCTGGGTGACGCTTTCTGACCGGATCTTTTTGATCTTGCTAAGGCAGTGGGACAGGTTGATTTCCTGTAAGGCTGGAAGCTTGTCTATGATGGCTTCTGCTGTGCTCATCACTCCTTTAAAGGCCTTGCAGTCATAGGCAGTGCAGCTGATGTACCAAACAAAGGTGCAGCCCGTGAGGATGCTCTCTATGGTGCATCTGTAGAAGTTGGTGAGGATCTGCGGAGAGAGACCCTGTCAGGCAGATCTCACAATAGAAGACTCTCATGTCTCATGATCCTCATGTAGAAAACATTCACATGCATATTGTTACACTGCTACCAAACATTATATCAGTCATTAGTATGGCAGTTTAATAGTATGTAGATTTGGATCCACTACTACTCTCTGCATGGGGATAAATTTAGGCCCATATTAGTGAGGTAATTGCACCCTCTAGTGCGAAATAGCTGTAGCTTACATACTGAATGAAAAAAAGTTAGTGTATGAACAAACTGTATTGTTAACCTATTCTTTACACCCAGAAACCAAATTTGGTATGATTAGAAATATGCCATAGAACTTGTTTTGATTGGTCTGTGACATTGGTGACAAGTGGTGACTACATGGGTTGTATTTGAGGGAAGACACTGGAGATTTCTTTGGCATGGGGACAGTGGTTGTGGCCTTGAAACATGCTGGAACAACAGCTTAGCGAGATGAAGATTTCTCTGAGTTGAAGATATCTCGGAGAACATTCTCTAGCTGGTCTACAATTTCTCATTATGGATTATGTGTTGACTGGATAAACACTAGGTGGTGCCCTCACACTGCATATTATTATGTGTTTGCGTTGCTCCTACATCCTGCCTCATTTTATGAAGGACTTCTTGTTTATCTAATGTTTTAAAACAAGAAAAGACAAATGCATAGTGTGCAGGAAGTACTCAGCACTGACTTATGGCACATTAAGATAAGCTGCATTAAAAATGGGTAAAACACACTGCTTAAACCACTGTGCCATGCTCTGGGCCCTGGGGCCATAGCAGTCAGTCTGCAAGTAGTAGTTGTGCCATGGATGCATCTAAAAAATGATCTTCAAGAAACACAAGGCTAGATACATGCCATGCAGGGGTAGATTAACTTGCCCCTAGGCCTCTTAAATCTGCCCCTGACCTTGCTCAGAGCTGTACCCAGGAATAACTTGCTTAATTTTACTCAAATTTGTGATTTCACAGTATTCTTTTAATTTTAACCATTGATCGCCATTTTATTTTTGTCCTTTTGTCATCACAATAAATTCATTAGGTCTAACTCGACCACCCCATTGTGAAAGTTTAGGCTAGGTCCTTGAATGGAGGAATGATCAAGGGGAATCTTTTATTTCACCAGTCATTGTACAATATTTAGTCAAACATTT